>NC_042629.1:9004416-9304416 GCF_901001135.1 Rhinatrema bivittatum | reverse complement strand
AGAAAAAATAAGCAGTCATGAGCATTTGAAGTGGATTTTTTTGATTTTTGTATGCTACTGACTGTTCTTCACACTTAGGCGCCAATGCAAACCAGTGCGCTCAGCCGAGCGCACTGTATAACCCGCAGTCGGACGCGGGTTAAATAGCGCTAATCCACCCCCTAATGCAATAGGGGGATTAGCACCTATTTAACACGTGTCCGACGCGGAGTGAATGGGTTAGTGCTCATCACATGCATGTGAATGAGGCTATTACTCATTCACTCAAAATGCAAAAAAATAAGGGCCAGATTTTAAAACTTACGCATGGTTGTAGATTTGTGTGCACAAATCTATGCCTGATTTTATAACATGCACGCGCAGCCATAGGGGAGCCCCGATGGCGAATCGGAGCGGCCTCGGATGGAAATTTCCTTCCGCCCCTCCCCCACCTTCCCCCTACCTGCCCCCCAGCTCTACCTAAACCCCCCACCTAACCTTTGTCTTGTAAGTTGCACGCCGACGGCCAGCGCACGATCCGGGCACAGACGCAAATGGCCGCCGTGCCTGGAGGCTCCGGCCCCACCCATGCCCCGCTGCTTTTTTCAAGCCCGGGACATACCCGTGTCCCAGGGCTTGCGAGCATCGCTGGGCCAATGCAAAATAGGCTCAGCGCGCGCAGGAGCGGAATCTCGGGGTTACGCGCGTAATCCTTTGAAAATCCGCCCCTAAATGTGCATCTCAGACGCACATTTATTGCTCAGAGTGCATTGAAAAGAAGTACAGAAAAGCAGAAAAAACGTCTTTTCTGTACTTCTTTTAAAAGTTAAAAAAAACCCAAAAAACTCAGCTGGCTGCATTAAGAAGACCGACGCCGATATGCTCAGCGTTGGTTTTCATAACCGGCTGGCTGTGTTATGAAAACCGATGTCAAATTTATCGGCATCGGTGTTCATAACCGGCAGACCGCCGGTAACCGCGGGGTCGTGTTAGCAAGGAGGCGCTAGGTTCGCCATGTGCACATTAAGAAAGCGGGCGCTGACTTTTCAGCCCCCGCTTTCTACGCTTGTTTTTGCATCGGCCCCATGGGCATTAATTGGTATTTTTAAATAACATAACATTAGCATGCAGTTAACCCAGTCCAGTAAAAGTGGTCCATTCAAAGTTACTAATGGGTGATCTATTTCTTGTGGGCAGGTCATTCTTCTTAACCCACACATACCTCTTATTTTAGTTGAATAAATGCAGGTAGTTGGAACAGATGCTCATCATTCTATGGTAGTGTAGAATGCTCATCATTCTATAGAATGCTCTTCATCATCATCATCATCATGCTCATCATCATCATTCTATAGAATGCTCATCATTCTATGGTAGTGTGTAAACACAGAAAGACGGGCCTTTGTGATCCTTACCTAGTTGCCTTTACACTCACTTATCTCATGGCCAAGGTACAGGATTACATGAGAACGTTCTTTTCAGTAGCAGGAACAATTGTTTTCCCCAAAAGTCCTGAGTACCAACATGAGTGTGTCATGAATCCATTGCACCCACCGCTCCCTTTGATACAACAATGGCAATCTGACCTGCTTCTGAGGCTGTAAAGAAATCTTCCAAGTTGGGCTGTTAACTGTTTCTGAAACAAAGTCCACCTTAGACAGGGGAAAAGCAAACGGAGGAGACAGACCAATGGATTTCCACAGGCTCAGTGCTGGTTTAAATTTTGTTCAACTTAGAGTATATGCAAATAACTTGCCAACAATTACCTTTTGCTAATTCATTTATGCTGACATTTATGGTTTCTTTCAAACATCGACATTGTACTGGACCAGACCCTGAAGGAAGACAAAATTGCCAGATTACCCTATCATATGGCAGCTCAAGCCGAGCTCTGCCAAAAATGTATCCAGTGTATTCATAGTAACATAGTAATGATGGCAGAAAAAGACCAAAATGGTCCATCTAGTCTGCCCAGCAAGCTTCCCAAGGTAGTTACTGCTGCTCCGTGTAGGTTAAGCTTTTTTATTTATTCCCATCCTCTAACATTCGGAATAAATGCACATCTTCACAATGCTGACAAAACTACAGTTCATGCTACCATATTCAACCATGAAGTGGCAAGTTAGCTGGATTTACCTACCTGGCTAACTTAACCGGGATATTGAGCAGCGTGACTGCACCACTGAATATACTCAGCTATCTTAGGCCTGGATTCATCATTCATCACAGAATCCAGCGAAAACGGTGGTCAGGGGTGAAGGGGGGAGCGGGCCTGCAATAACCCACAGTGTTCGCAGCACTGGGGTGTCTTCACTGCCGGCTTTCACATCAAATAGCGCCACCGCTACTGCCGCAAACATCCACCATCATTGCTTCCACTTGGGTCAGCAGGGTCCGGTATTCCTCCTGTCTGCTCTGAAATGTACCTGCCACCTATTTGCCTGCATTGACGCTGGAGCTTTATCTCCCTGATGCTTATTTATTTTATTTTATTTATTTCAGGTTTTTATATACCGGCATTCGAGAGCGCAGTCCCATCATGCTGGTTCACATAAAACAGGGGTGCATTGTAAACATAAACTAAAACAATGGTGCGGAAAAGGCAGTTACATATAATAGGGATGTGAATCGTGTCCTCGATCGTCTTAACGATCGATTTCGGCTGGGAGGGGGAGGGAATCGTATTGTTGCCGTTTGGGGGGGTAAAATATCGTGAAAAATCGTGAAAAATCGTGAAAAATCTAAAAATCTAAAAATCGCAAAACCGGCACATTAAAACCCCCTAAAACCCACCCCTGACCCTTTAAATTAAATCCCCCACCCTCCCGAACCCCCCCCAAATGAGTTAAATAACCTGCGGATCCAGCGGCGGTCCGGAACGGCAGCGGTCCGGAACGGGCTCCTGCTCCTGAATCTTGTTGTCTTCAGCCGGCGCCATTTTCCAAAATGGCGCCGAAAAATGGCGGCGGCCATAGACGAACATGATTGGACGGCAGGAGGTCCTTCCGGACCCCCGCTGGACTTTTGGCAAGTCTCGTGGGGGTCAGGAGGCCCCCCACAAGCTGGCCAAAAGTTCCTGGAGGTCCAGCGGGGGTCAGGGAGCGATTTCCCGCCGCGAATCGTTTTTGTACGGAAAATGGCGCCGGCAGGAGATCGACTGCAGGAGGTCGTTCAGCGAGGGTTCCGGCGCCTCGCTGAACAACCTCCTGCAGTCGATCTCCTGCCGGCGCCATTTTCCGTACGAAAACGATTCGCGGTGGGAAATCGCTCCCTGACCCCCGCTGGACCTCCAGGAACTTTTGGCCAGCTTGTGGGGGGCCTCCTGACCCCCACGAGACTTGCCAAAAGTCCAGCGGGGGTCCGGAAGGACCTCCTGCCGTCCAATCGTGTTCGTCTATGGCCGCCGCCATTTTTCGGCGCCATTTTGGAAAATGGCGCCGGCTGAAGACAACAAGATTCAGGAGCAGGAGCCCGTTCCGGACCGCTGCCGTTCCGGACCGCCGCTGGACCCGCAGGTTATTTAACTCATTTGGGGGGGGTTCGGGAGGGTGGGGGATTTAATTTAAAGGGTCGGGGGTGGGTTTTAGGGGGTTTTAGTGTGCCGGCTCACGATTCTAACGATTTATAACGATAAATCGTTAGAATCTCTATTGTATTGTGTTCCATAACGGTTTAAGACGATATTAAAATTATCGGACGATAATTTTAATCGTCCTAAAACGATTCACATCCCTAACATATAACAGGGTGATTAGAACTTGGCGGAGAAAGAAGAGAAGCTTATCATTACTGCCCCATTTATACCTTCGATAGGCGTGTCGCGCGCTGCTGAATGCTGCGCCATTCAATACAATGTCATTGAGTTTACGAGAAGATCATCATATTTTAAAACAGCTCTTTACATTGTATTAAAATAAATCACAATAAAATAAACCACTAAAATGTGCAAACGTTCCTCAGCACCACCACCAGTTGAGTGCCTGCATGTAGTCTCTGAGTTATACATTAGGGATGTGCAGAGCAAAATTTTATGTTCATATTTTTTATGTCCGAAAGGGGGTCCCACTTGCGGCCAATATGGACATAAAAAAAATCCAATGAGTTGGGTATATGTACATATGTGCAAAAAAAAAAATTAAACCCCCTCACCCTCCTTAATCCCCCCCCCAGACTTACCACAACTCCCTGGTGATCGAGCGAGGAGTGAGGACGTCATTTCTGCAATCCTTGGCGAGAAGCATGTGACGTCGGTGGCACGTCGAGTGACGCGGCGTCACGTGATTCCTGGCTCGTTCGCGCCGGACGGCTCGTTCGGCCCAAAAAGAACTTTTGGCCAGCTTGGGGGGGCCTCCTGACCCCCCCAAACTGGCCAAAAGTTCTTTTTGGGCCGAACGAGCCGTCCGGCGCGAACGAGCCGGGAATCACGTGGCGCCGCGTCACTCAGACGCGACGTCACGTGATTCCCGGCAAGTTCGCGCCGGACGGCTCGTTCGGCCCAAAAAGAACTTTTGGCCAGCTTGGGGGGGCCTCCTGACCCCCTCAAGCTGGCCAAAAGTTCTTTTTGGGCCGAACGAGCCGTCCAGCGCGAACTTGCCGGGAATCACGTGACGTCGGCGTCACGTGATTCCCGGCTTGTTCGCGCCGAACGAGCCGTCCGGCGCGAACTTGCCGGGAATCACGTGACGTCGCGTCTGAGTGACGCGGCGCCACGTGATTCCCGGCTCGTTCGCGCCGGACGGCTCGTTCGGCCCAAAAAGAACTTTTGGCCAGCTTGGGGGGGTCCGCCGACGTCACATGCTTCTCGCCAAGGATTGCAGAAATGGCGTCCTCACTCCTCGCTCCATCACCAGGGAGTTGTGGTAAGTCGGGGGGGGGGGGATTAAGGAGGGTGAGGGGGTTTATATTTTTATTTTGGCTCAACAATCGCGATTTCCCACATATCGAACATATCTATGTTCGATATGTGGGAAATCCGATCGTTTATGTCGAATCAATTTTTTAAGTAAAAAAAAAATATGAGTTGCGTTTTACTAATGCGGTCAATCCGAATGCACACCCCTATTATACATAGCTCAGCACTTGTGTGCATTAGTCAGAGTACATTCCTACACTCCTAGCAGACAATGGAGTGTGCATGTACATCGGCATATACATACGCATCCCACCATTTGCTGAAAAACACCATCCAGAGGACCAAGTGTATTATTTATTTATTGAAACAATTTATATTCTGCTGATCCACAAATGCACATGCTGTGTCTTCTGTTAATGTCGCAAACACTCAGGGTACTTTATTACCAGTATAAATATATTAGACTGGCTGTTTTTGATTTTCTGCAATGTTCCAGAAACAGTGAGAGTTTAGACTTACTGTAGAACAGTTTAACTCAGACAACAAGAAGATAAATGGATATCACTTCTCAATATTATACCATTCAGACTACCAAAGGCATCAGGATGTCAATTTCAAACTAATCTGTCTTTTCAGTCTGAACTTTCATCCCTGTATTGTGCTATTATAGTAAGTGAGCTATGAATTTAAAGCGATTAAAATCTCATGAAACTGCAGCTTCAATGAAAGAGAACATTTCTGAGATCAGAATTCTGTGATCTCTTCAATTGGCAAAAGAAAAAAAGGGCCAGGAAATTGAGGAAAGAATAAAAAATGTTTTTGGATTATATTTTAAACTGCTTTAAGAGTCCACATTTTTCTTTCATTGCCCTAACTTTCTGTCCACATCCCTTGGTTTCCTTTAAATGAATTACTCACGATGACATAGCAATGACATAGGACAAGGAAAAGAAACTATACGTTTGCTTAATGAGACAGTAGGCTTGATGTAAGCTTTGAAAAGCAATTATGCAAGAAGCCCCAAGCACTCTTCTTCCATGTATGCGTCAACGCAGAAGCTGAAGCTGTCCAAAAGTTTAATGTGCATCATTTCTCTGGAGCTTTTCATAAACCTTTCTGAATTGTACAGCATAGGCTCCTACGTATGCAAGACATTCTAGATCACTTGCAAAATTTGGAGGTACAGAAATTCTTTTCTGGGGATAAATCACCCCAATATACCCAACAAACAGGATAGGAGAACCAGGTCATGATCCAAACCCCGGAGGCACCAAAACGCCCATGATGGTACATAATAGCCATGGCAGGTAGGCATATTAACAAGGTGGTATATCTGGGGCATGGCAGGTAGAAAGAGTGGCAGCAGCAAGACCTTTAAGATGGCATATAAGGAACATGTGGCAACAAGACCCCTGGGGTGGTGCCTCTGGGGCATGGCAGGTAGGCAGAGTAGTAAGAAGGCCTTCAAGGAGTTTTAATCATCTATGTCACTGATATGTAAATTCTGGAAATCCAAGTAAAGCCAGTTTGATTTTCAAAAAGCTAGCTCTTCTATCAACTCAGACACCAGCATGAAGCAATGAGGGCTCATGATGTCCCATGTCATTGAGAAGATAAGTTCACTGGCCAGACATTGGACTTGTGTGCTCAATATGTCAGTGCATCTATGTCCATGTCCTTGATGCGCTCTGCAAGATAATGTGCCACAGAAATTTGTGCTGAGCTCTCATTTGCTGGGGTGGGTGGAGGGTCTCTCTTGCCATCTCCTTTAGCTATAGTCTGCATCAGGAGATTGTGGTTTTGACATATTGAGATGGGAGAAGAAATGATAGCTAACATGCTGCTGTTCATGTATGCACTTCTCTCTAAGGTGGCCACTCCTATGCTACATCCCCACTGTGCCTCAGCTTTTGGTGTACTTGTTCACACACCCTATTTATAGATGTCCTTCACAAATGCAAGATGTTGGGGCTGGAGAATGAGACTGCCTTTTACATAAGAACATAAGAAATTGCTATGCTCGGTCAGACCAAGGGTCCATCAAGCCCAGCATCCTGTTTCCAACAGAGGCCAAAACCAGGCCACAAGAACCTGGCAATTACCCAAACACTAAGAAGATCCCATGCTACTGATGCAATTAATAGTAGTGGCTATTCCCTAAGTAAAATTGATTAATAGCCATTAATGGACTTCTCCTCCAAGAACTTATCCAAACCTTTTTTGAACCCAGCAACACTAACTGCACTAACCACATCCTCTGGCAACAAATTCCAGAGCTTTATTGTGCATTGAGTGAAAAAGAATTTTCTCCGATTAGTCTTAAATGTGCTACTTGCTAACTTCATGGAATGCCCCCTAGTCCTTCTATTATTCGAAAGTGAAAATAACCGAGTCACATCTACTCGTTCAAGACCTCTCATGATCTTAAAGACCTCTATCATATCCCCCCTCAGCCGTCTCTTCTCCAAGCTGAACAGCCCTAATCTCTTCAGCCTTTCCTCATAGGGAAGCTGTTCCATCCCCTTTATCATTTTGGTTGCCCTTCTCTGTACCTTCTCCATCGCAACTATATCTTTTTTGAGATGCGGCGACCAGAATTGTACACAGTATTCAAGGTGTGGTCTCACCATGGAGCGATATAGAGGCATTATGACATTTTCCGTTCTATTAACCATTCCCTTCCTAATAATTCCTAACATTCTATTTGCTTTTTTGACTGCTGCAGCACACTGAGCTGACGATTTTAAAGTATTATCCACTATGATGCCTAGATCTTTTTCCTGGGTGGTAGCTCCTAATATGGAACCTAACATCGTGTAACTGCAGCAACGGTTATTTTTCCCTATATGCAACACCTTGCACTTGCCCACATTAAATTTCATCTGCCATTTGGATGCCCAATCTTCAAGTCTTGCAAGGTCCTCCTGCAAAGTATCACAGTCTGCTTGTGATTTACTTACTCTAAATAATTTTGAATCATCTGCAAATTTGATAACCTCACTCGTCGTATTCCTTTCCAGATCATTTATATATATATTGAAAAGCACCGGTCCAAGTACAGATCCCTGAGGCACTCCACTGTTTACCCTTTTCCACTGAGAAAATTGACCATTTAATCCTACTCTCTGTTTCCTGTCTTTTAACCAGCTTGTAATCCAAGAAAGGACATCGCCTCCTATCCCAGGACTTTTTAGTTTACGTAGAAGCCTCTCATGAGGGACTTTGTCAAACGCCTTCTGAAAATCCAAATACACTACATCTACCGGTTCACCTTTATCCACATGTTTATTAACCCCTTCAAAAAATTGAAGCAGATTTGTTAGGCAAGACTTCCCTTGGGTAAATCCATGTTGACTATGTTCCATTAAATCATGTCTTTCTATATGCTTTACAATTTTGTTCTTGAGAATAGTTTCCACTATTTTTCCCGGCACTGAAGTCAGGCTCACTGGTCTATAGTTACCTGGATCGCCCCTGGAGCCTTTTTTAAATATTGGGGTTACATTGGCCACCCTCCAGTCTTCAGGTACAATGGATGATTTTAATGATAGGTTACAAATTTTAACTAATAGATCAGAAATTTCATTTTTGAGTTCCTTCAGAACCCTAGGATGCATACCATCCGGTCCAGGTGATTTGCTACTCTTTAGTTTGTCAATCTGGCCTACTACATCTTCCAGGTTCACAGTGATTTCGATCAGTTCGCCTGACTCATCACCCCTGAAAACCGTCTCCAGAACTGGTATCTCCCCAACATCCTCATTTGTAAACACGGAGGCAAAGAATTCATTTAGTCTTTCTGCAATGGCCTTATCTTCCCTAAGAGCCCCTTTAACCCCTCTGTCATCTAATGGTCCAACCGACTCCCTCACAGGTTTCTTGCTTTGGATATATTTTAAAAAGTTTGAGTTTTTGCCTCTATGGCCAATTTCATTTCAAATTCTCTCTTCGCCTGTCTTATCAATGTTTTACACTTAGCTTGACAATGCTTATGTTTTATCTTATTTTGTTCAGATGGATCCTTCTTCCAGTTTTTTGAAGGATTTTTTTTGGCTAAAATAGCCTCTTTCACCTCACCTTTTAACCATGACGGTAATCGTTTTTCCTTCCTTCCACCTTTCTTAATGCGCGGAATACATATGGACTGCGCCTCTAGGATTGTATTTTTAAACAATGTCCATGCCTGTTGAACACTTTTAACCTTTGCAGCTGCACCTTTCAGTTTTTTTCTAACTATTTTTCTCATTTTATCAAAGTTTCCCTTTTTAAAATTTAGTGTTAGAGCTGCAGCTTTACTTATTGTCCCCCTTCCAGTTATTAGTTTAAATTTGATCATGTTATGATCACTGTTGCCAAGTGGCCCCACCACCGTTACTTCTCTCACCAAATCTTGCGTTCCACTAAGAATTAAATCTAAAATAGCTCCCTCTCTTGTTGGTTCCTGAACCAATTGCTCCATAAAGCAATCATTTATTTCATCCAGGAACTTTATGTCTCTAGCAAGTTCTGATGTTACATTTACCCAGTCAATATTGGGGTAATTGAAATCTCCCATTATTATTGCACTGCCAAATTGGTTTGCTTCCCTGATTTCTCTTAGCATTTCATCATCTGTCTGACCATTTTGTCCAGGTGGACGGTAGTATACTCCTATCACTATACTCTTACCCAACACACATGGGATTTCTACCCATATAGATTCTACTGAGGATTTAGTCTCTTGTATGATCTTTATCCTGTTGGACTCTATACCCTCGCGGACATAAAGTGCCACACCCCCACCAAGTTGATCCTCCCTATCATTGCGATATAATTTGTACCCTGATATAGCACTGTCCCATTGGTTATCCTCCTTCCACCAAGTCTCTGTCATGCCAATTATGTCAATCTCATCATTTGCTGCTATACACTCTAACTCTCCCATCTTACTTCTTAGACTTCTGGCATTGGCATACAGACATTTCAAAGTGTGCTTTTTGTTTGTTTTAACAACCTGCTTTTCAGTTGTTTGGGATAATTCGGAAATCATTAGCTTCGGTGATTTTTTACATATAGGTATATGAACTATGTTTGCATTTAATGGAACCTCTCTGTTGGGATGCCCTAACTCTCCTGTTTCATTAGTATCCCTCAAGGATACATTTCTCCGAACCATGCACTGCTGAGTGACTGTCGGCTTTCCCCCTTGTTCTAGTTTAAAAGCTGCTCTATCTCCTTTTTGAAAGTTAGTGCCAGCAGCTTGGTTCCACTCTGGTTAAGGTGGAGCCCATCCTTTCGGATGGGCTCCACCTTAACCATACAAGTATGTATTGTATTCTATGAGACAGGTTTCAGTCTCTTTTGCACTTGCTGCTGCTGATGGCAAGAAGTCCAGAAACTGCAACACATCTACTTTCATCCAGTCTTGCTCATGGAAGCCGTTTACATTTTCCTCCAGAATATTTATTATAGGAATGATCCCCATCCTGGGTGGCATGTCTGGAACTCAGAGCCTCCTGGCATCTTTGAAGGACTTCAGGTTTTGTATCAGCTGCCTCATTACTACCCAATCACAATGCTCTGGGGACACAATCCAGTGGGAGCACTGAGAGGAGAGATTTATCTTGCTGGTGTCTGGAAAGAATCGGTAAGTACTGCTTGTAGACATTTTTAAAACTTAAAAGTATTGGGGAGAACTAAACTATTGGGGTATAGTATTCAGTGTGTTCATGTGTTTTGTTATAAATAGGTTATAGAAAGTCAGGCAACAAACAACTTTGTGTGTTTGTGTTTCCCAACCCTCCCACCCCTCTCTCACCCACCCCTAGCTCATCTTTTAATTTATAGGCAGGTGTCAATTTCACACTTAAAATAAAATAATTTTTTTTTTAAAAATCAGCCGTTTAACTTAAACTCAGAAATTCCCCATACCTTATCCAAAGTTTGATCACTCCCTTGTCAGTTACTACCATATTTATAGTAAATAAACTAATACATTTAAAGGACCCTAATTGTATGCAATCCTACACCCATAGCAACCTAAAACTTAACTAGGAATTGAACAAATTTAAGATGAAGGCAGCAGTTCAGCAGCAAGAGGGGGGACTCCCAGTCTTTGCATCGAGTGTCACATGTATAATTTTTTACCCACCGGTGAGAAGTTGTACATGTGCATGCGATTCAAAGAGCTCCTGGCTCTCAGAGAATGAGTCTGATCTCTGGAGGCTATAGTGGCAGACCTGGAGGAGCTGAGGCAGACAGAGAGGTATAAAGATGAGACCTTCATGGACATAGTAGCCAAGTCCCAACTCCAGTCTGGCATCCCTGGTGCTGCCTTGGAGGAGGAAGTTCTCATGATCGGAAAGCATCAACCTGGTGCAGCACGAAATGATCCTGTAGCAGGGACCTGCTCTCCAGGTGCTGCATTGTCCTCTTACACTGAGGATATGTCTCCCAGGGCTTCTGCCAAGGAGGGAAGGGTCAGGTCAGCCATCTTTGTTGGTGATTAGATTATTAGGAATGTAGATAACTGGGTGGCTGGTGGGCGTGAGGATCGCCTGGTAACATGCCTACCTGGTGCAAAGGTGGCGGACCTCATGTGTCACCTAGATAGGACTTTTGACAGTGCTGGGGAGGAACCGGCTGTCATGGTACATGTGGGCACCAACGACATAGGAAAGTGTGGGAGGGAGGTTCTGGAAGCCACATTTAGGCTCTTAGGTAGAAAACTGAAATCCAAAAACTCCAGGGTAGCATTCTCTGAAATGTTCCCTGTTCCATGCGCGGGTCCCCAGAGACAGGCAGAGCTCCAGAATCTGAATGTGTGGATGAGACAATGGTGCAAAGAAGGGATTCAGTTTTGTAAGGAACTGGGGAACCATTTGGGGAAAGGGAGATTTTTCTGAAGGGATGGGCTCCACCTTAACCAGGTTGGAACCAGGCTGCTGGTGCTAAACTTTAAAAAGGAGATAGAGCAGCTTTAAACTAGAACAAAGGGGAAAGCCGACAGTCACTCAGCAGCTCATGGTTCGGAGGGAGGTATCTTCAAAGGATACTAATGATGCATCTGAGTTAGTGCATCCCATCAAAGCATTCCACTAATAACAAAAGTAGTCCATGCCTGTAATTAAAAACTCACATGAGTTAAAAGATTCCAATTTATCCCTGACAACTGAAAAGCAAAATGTTAATACAAACAAAAAACACACTTTGAAATGTTAATGCGAGAAGTCTAATAAGTAAGATGGGAGAATTAGTGTACTGTATAGCAGTGAATGATGACATAGACTTAACTGGTATATCAGAGACATGGTGGAAAGAGGATAACCAATGGGATAGTGCTATACCGGGGTACAAATAATATCACAATGACAGAGAGGAGCATCTTGGTGATGGAGTGGTGCTTTATGTCCGGGATGGCATAGAGTCCAACAGGATAAGGATCCTGCATGAGGTCTAGAACGGGTAAATGTGAATCGGTTATTTACTCTTTCGGATAATAGAAAGACTAGGGGGTACTCCATGAAGTTAGCGTGTGGCACATTTAAAACTAATCGGAGAAAGTTATTTTTCACTCAACGCACAATTAAACTCTGGAATTTGTTGCCAGAGGATGTGGTTAGTGCAGTTAGTATAGCTGTGTTTAAAAAAGGATTGGATAAGTGCTTGGAGGAGAAGTCCATTACCTGCTATTAATTGAGTTGACTTAGAAAATAGCCACTGCTATTACTAGCAATGGTAACATGGAATAGACTTAGTTTTTGGGTACTTGCCAGGTTCTTATGGCCTGGATTGGCTACTGTTGGAAACAGGATGCTGGGCTCGATGGACCCTTGGTCTGACTCAGTATGGCTTGTTCTTATGTTCTTAGGGGCGGATTTTAAAAGCCCTGCGCGCCTATTTTGCATAGGCCGCCGGCGCGCGTAAGTCCTGGGGCTTTCGAAAAGGGGCGGGAGGGGCCCTTGGTCTGACCCAGTATGGCATTTTCTTATGTTCTGAAGTGATGAATCTGGTTCGGTAGAGATCTGCGGAAGTGAAGGATCTCTACAAGAGGGTCAGGAGAGGACCAAAGGCTTCAAAAGGGAGACATGGAATGTGTTGTGGATGCCCATGGCACGAGGTAGCTGAAGTTGATAAGACACTGCTCCCACTCTTCAAAGAACAGGAAATGGGCCGATGTACTTGGGAGCCAGGCGATGAGAAGGGAGTCTCAACCTTATGTGTCGGGTGCTTAAACACACCTTCTGGCCAGGACAGAAGAGTGGAGCGGGACATCTATTTGCATCAGAAATGCGCTTGGGGCACTCAGCGCCCTTGAAGGCGGTCAAACAGCTCACTGATAAGGGGCAGGGGGTACTGGTCTTTTGGGGTTATGGCATTGAGCCCTCTGTAGTCAATACAGGGGCATAAACCACCGTCCTTTTTGTTGATGAAGAAAAAGCCCGCTCCAGCAGGAGAATCAGAGGGTCAAATGAACCCTTTTTCTAAGTTCTCTTTGATATACTCAGACATGGCTAGGGTTTCTGGATGAGATAATGGATAAGTTCTGCCCTTGGGAGGTGTCGTGCCCAGTGGAAGTTCTATAGGGCAATTGAACTTGCGTAATGGAGGCAAAGTGTCTGCCTTCTGCTTTGAGAAGACATCTTCGAACTCAGCATACTGGGTAGGCAAACCAGATAGGGTGGTAGACTTCAAGACAGAGACAGCTGGAGATACTTGACGTAGACATCTCTTCTGGCATTTGGAACCCCACTGCACCAACTGCAGGGAATGCCAATCAAACTGGGGTTCATGGAACTGGAGCCAGGGCAGCCCCAGGATGACGTGTGGAATGTTTTAACACATAGAAGGACATCTCCTCCTCGTGGAGAATGCTCATGGTAAGACAGAGAGCCACTGTTTGATGGGTGATGAGCCCTGGAAGATGTTCTGCTTGAATGGAGATGATGCGAAGGCTCACATCTAATGGCTGGAGAGGAATGTTCAGAAGCTTGACAATGTCATCCATGATGAAGCTGCCACTTGCTCCTGTATTGACAAGAGCAGTGGTGGCGATTGCCTCGATGCCCAGAGAGACTGGAAGCAGGAGTTGGGGGCCGGTGACAGTAGTGCCTAAGCTCGGGACTCCTGCTGGGCTTAGGCGTTGCAGTTTTCTGGATGGACCGGACAGGACTGCTGAAGATGTCCAGAGCACCACAGTAAAGACAAAGACCCTTCTTCCTCCGATGGAGATGTTTGGTCGGAGACAGTTGCCCAAGGTTCACCTCCATGGGTTCCACCTTGGAAGGAAGTGGCGGTGATGGAGTCTTGGCTGGAGGACTCTGGACGCGCATGGGATGTGGTGTAGGAGAGCGGGAAGACTTTACTTCTAGGCGCCTTTGCTGGAGTCAATGGTCGATCTTCCCGGTGAGGGAAATCATGTCCTCTAGAGACGTGGGAGTCTCACGGAAGGAGAGTTCATCTTTGAGAGCGCTGGAGAGTCCATCTAGGAAGATGGCTTGCAGACAATTTTCTTGCCACCTGAGCTCACTAGCCAGGGTCCTGAATTCCACCGTATACTCAGAAAAGGTCCGTGACCCTTGACGGAGGTGGAGTAGATTATGGCTGGCTACAGCTTGGCGGCCTGGGTCTCCAAAGGTCTGCTTGAAAGCAACAAACTTGGATAGCTTGGAAAGTATGGGATCAGAGCATTCCCACAATGGAGAGGCCCATGCAAGTGCCTTCCCTTCTAGGCGGGAAAGGATGAAGGTCACTTTAGTGGTTTCCTTCAGGAACAAGGAGGGTTGCAGTACAAATTGCATGGAGCACTGGTTGAGGAAGCCGCGACAGGAGCATGGGTCCCCATTGTATCGAGGAGGTGCAGGGAGTGCCATCAATGCTTTGGGTAGCATAGAGGCTGATAGGCCCAAGGGATTGGCCAGAGCTGTATCTCACAGTTGGGAACAAAGCTATTCCACCAAAGAGGCTAGCAATTCCAAAGCCCTGCAATGTTCTTGGACTGTGGCGGCCAAACTCGGTAGGGCCCTGGAGGCAGGAGACTCCACCAAGTCCATGGCCTTGGCAACCTGTTGCGCTTGGAGGTGGACTCTTGTCCTGGAGCAGTGTAGAATGGCTCCCTGGTAGGGAGCAGGGAGCACCTGCCCCCAGGGGGTGGAGCACAGGAGGAGACAGAGGCTAGGATGAGCTTCACCACTGGAAGTCCGTGGTCCCCCTGGGTGGAGTCCATAGGGACCTGGACCGCTTGGACTTAGGTGGGCCTTGCAGGGTCTCCTGGAGAGGTAGAAGAGAGGTGTGCCTATGAGCAGCAATGGAGATGGTCGGTCACTAGGCTATAGGTCTGTAGAACCAAGGAAGGCCAGTATAGCGTAGGCGATGACAAGGAAAGGGACAAGGCCAGAATCAGGAGACGTGGTCAATGGCAGCAGGGGTCAGAATCTGAGGATCAGTCCGAGGAGTAGTCAACGAAGCAAGGGTCAGTTTCCAGAGGTCAGATGAGGTCACAAGGCAGGCTGAGGTCAGGATGGTCAATGAGCAGGCCGAGGTCAGTACCAGTCTGAGGGTACTACCTGGGGAGACAGGACAGACAGACACTGGAACAGAAGGACGCTAGAACAGAAGGACTCTGGACAAGGCTGGAATAGTAGGATGCTGGAACAGAAGGATGCTGGAACAATAGGACACTGAAACAAGGCTGGAACAAGACTGTGAATGCGGAGGCAAACTAGTACACTTACAGTGCCAACCCGATTGCCAAAGCAAGGAAGTGCAGACAGGGACTTCCTTATATCCTACGTTCAATCAGGGCATGCCGTGGAGCTAGGACCCACCCCTGGCCCTACAAGAGGCCGGGCAGTCCGCGCACACATGTATGGGCGTGGCCAACACCACTGAGGGCATCGAACTCCAGCGTGAGGCCTGGTGCGCAGTGGAAGGCACGGCCACCACTGCCGTGGGACTCTGAGGCCTGGAGGTGCTCACGGCTGCTGCTGGGGAGGCTGATTCGTGATCTGCAGAGGAGCTAGCGAGGTGAGCAGTCGGGTGCGGACTGGGCACACAACAGTAAGACATTGATAAGACAGGCTAAGAGAAAATTTGAGAAGTTGGCCATAGAGGCATAAACTCACAATAACATTTTTTAAAATATCTGAAGCAGAAAGCCTGCAAGGGAGTCAGTTGGACCATTGGATGATCAAGGGGTTAAAGGGGCACTTAGAGAAGATAAGGCCATCATGGAAAGATTAAACAATTTATGTTACTGTTCAGCAAAGCTCCAGCAGGCTCCCGCGGTATGCAGCTCAACGGCATCGTTCGGCTCAGCACGGCACCGTGCGACTCGTGGCGTGACTCCACCCCCTTTTTGTTGTCAGCAGCCCGACTGGAAGTTCCCGCGGTAGCACAGGAAAAATACTGTTTTTAAAGGGAGCTCTCCAGCACAGCATCGCCTCAGCTACAGGCTTGCTTGTGCTGAAGCTTCAGTGGTTCCTGCCTGCATTCTTGTCTGCTGTTTGTCTTGACTTGGACTGCTCCTCGGACCTGCCTTGTCTCGCTGCCTGCCTTTGGATCTGTTTGCTTTGGAACTTTGCTGCCTGCCCCGACCCAGACTGCCTCTTGGTCCTGCCTTGCTGTACTGCCTGCCATTGGATCTGTTTGTTCTGGAACTCTTGCCAGCTGCCTGCCCCGACTGGACTGCCTCTCAGACAACCCTGATTATCTCACAGAATAAGGTAAGGTGGTTCTCTACCTTGGTTCCACTATCAAATCCGTAACAATGTCTTTGCCTCAGTGTTTATTGAAGAGAATGTTGGAGAGATACCCATTCCAAAGAAGGTTTTCATGGGTGGTGATTCTGATCAACTGAACCAAATCATGGTAAACCTGGAAGATATGGTAGGCCTGATTGACAAACTGAAGAGCAGTAAATCGCCTGGACCAGATGGTATACACACCAGGGTTCTGAAAGAACTAAAAAATGAAATTTCAGAACTATTAGTAAAAATTTGTAACCTATCATTAAAAGCATCTGATGTACCTAAAGACTGGAAGATGGCCAATGTAACCCCTATATTTAAAAAGGGATACGGGAGTGATCCGGGAAACTATAGACCAGTGAGCCTGTCTTCAGTGCTGGGAAAAATCGTGGATACTGTTATAAAGAATAAAATCACAAAACATTTAGATAGACATGGTTTGATGGGACACAGCCAACATGTATTTACCCAAGGGAAGTCTTGCCTCACAAATCTCCTAGATTTTTTTTGAAGGGGTGAATAAACATGTGGGCAAAGTTGAACCAGTAAATGTGATATATTTGGATTTCCAGAAGGCATTTGACAAAGGCCTGCATGAGAGACTTCCAAGAAAACTAAAAAGTCATGGGATAGAAGGTGATGTCCTTTTGATGATTGCAAGTTGGTTAAAAGACAGGAAACAGAGAGTAGGATTAAATGGTCAGTTTTCACAGTGGAGTACCTCATGGATCTGTACTTGGAACGGTACTTTTTAATATATTTATACATAATCTGGAAAGGTGTAGGATGAGTGAAGTGATCAAATTTGTAGATGACACAAAATTATGCAGAGTAGTTAAATCTCAAGCAGATTATGATGAATTGCAGGATGACCTTGTGAGACTGGAAGATTGGGCTTCCAAATGGCAGATGAAGTTTAATGTGGACAAGTGCAAAGTAATGCCTATAGGAAAAAAATAACCCTTGCTGTAGTTACACAATGTTAGGTTCTTTTAGTGGCTCTTTTATAAATACCTTGAGAATCTGTGCTATTATTCAAGACCAGTGCATCGAGGACCCTTCAGGGAGATAACATTTAGACAACTTTATATCTTTATCTTGAACAATCTGTAATACTTCAATTGTATATTTTTTAAACATTTCTGTTGATGACAACAACCTAGACTTTGAAAAATTCACAAATCTTGTTTTTATATCTTATGGCATTGTCTAATTGCTCAACCCTGATATGCAGAAATAAACAGTCCTTAACATTTGCAGCTAAAACAGACTGTGTATTCCTTGTAGATTGGCTATTTGTTACTATCTGTCCTTCAATCGCAGCTAATCTGTGCGCCGTCTGTAAACTAGAGACATTCCCTGAAAAAGCACACAATTGTGAGACAGGTTGGATTAAAGCAGACTAACAGCCATTAGAATTGGGACCAATAGTCCTACATCCACAGTTCCCATCTGCTCTTGTAATGTACTAGGAAAAGATTGTTTATCGAAAGTCTAAACAATAGGAAAACTACTAGGCCGACACAAAGGGAAATTGACCCAAGTTCCTTGCTGGAGACTCAAATCAAATTGGCCATTGTTGTATGAGTTTCTTGGAGATAGTAAAACCCTTACAGATCCCGGTCAGGTTAAAGGAGGAAACTGACTACCCACACTCAAGGAAAGCTCACTTGTTTCCCGCATTATTTCCATCCCTTGACCTTCCAGTTCAGCAGAAACTCATGTGAGATGATGGTCCAATGGTCCAAAAGTGGGTGTTGAGGCTTGGGGTAAAGAACTCAATTCCCCCTTTTTCTTTTTCCCCATTCCAAACTCTGGGGAAAAATCATCATAAGGGGTGTGCCCCTTTGGTGCATGGCTTTGGTGTGCCAGCAGTGTTGTGCAGCTGGCTGGCTATTTAAGACTCTGTGCACCTCAAGAATCTCGGTGTCTACCTCCATGCCTGATGTTCCAGTCAGAGGTTGATATAAGCAACCCTTCAGGGAAGGCAATCCCTGGTATGCACCACTGGGCAACCACTTAAGACCCAGTGCACCTCAAGACCCTGGGTATCTACATCCATGCCTGATGTTCTGTCAGAGGATGATTTCAGCAATTAGTCAGGGAAGGTAATCCCCCAGTCTTCCCCCTCTTTCAACCCCTTTCATCTGGTGTTTACTTGGAGAGGCATAAGGGCCCCCAGGCTAGTACTGTATCCAGCCTCTCATGCCAAAACTGGTGGGTTCTGCTTCTATCAATGATGCTGCATACCATGTTTGTGAGATGCTCCACTTGCTTCCCTTGACTAAAATCCTTCCTGCAGTGAATACATTAAGTAAAATGTGGGTCCTCTTTCACTTTAAAGTGCTTCCAGATTAAGGAATTTTTTCTGAAATTACTTCTTTACAGTCTTGGAGACTGATGCTGGCACTGCAGTTGAGATATAGGTGGACCATTAGGAAAAATGCCAGGGCCATCGTTCACGCTCTCAACCTGCACTATCCACTCTTCCTAGAGATTGATCTCAACATCGTCATTATCATCTCAATCTTCCATCACCTCACTGAAGCCTAAGATGCTACTGACTCAACTTGCAAAATTCTCTTTGACTACCAGCTCAATATCTTCTGATTCAGAGAATCCCAGACAAGATTCTTCCTCTGAATCAGTTGGTGTAAATACTGCCCTTCACTGCCTCAGAAGCAGGAATGAAAGAAAAGTGTGCTGCTGGTTTTGGGCATTGCATTTCTGCTACATCTGCCCTACTAACGCTGGTCTTGGATTACTCTCCCATCTTTTCCCTCTGTTCCAAAACAAGAAAGAGAGAGAGAGAGAGAGAGTGACAAATAGTGGTGGAAAATTCCCTCCAAATTTCAATTTCTTTTGTATTGAGCTGCCCTCCTCACCTGTCATTTTGGATCTAAAAAAACCCTTTTCAATTTATGTGCTTTTTTTTTGCTGCCTCTACCAAAGCTACCAAAGCTGCCAATCCTGCCAACATCCCCTCCCACTCTCTTTTCCCAACATGATATAATTTGTTCACATGTACTCCCTACTAGGGGTTTGGCTATTACAGATGAATTTATTGATACTATAATTGAATACCCATTCACAGTACCACTCATTGTTTGGAGAATTGTTTGACATATACACATGTACAAACACATATTCTATGTATATGTGCTGTGCTGGGTGCAATAGTGTTGACTGACTCTACCCACACAAAAAAAAACCTGTTAAGCACTAACAGTCAAAAAAAAGACTAGCAGCTTGGTAAGACATTTTTCTTCAGTGAGCACATACTGCTCACTTCACTGCTATACACACAGACAGAGACAAGAAAATTACTAAGCACCAGTTCCTACCTCGACTCTCCCTCAGGTAAGAGAAAAATCAAAATCAGCAGTGATGCACTGCCTCTCTTTCTGGCAGTGAGTGAGACCACTGTGGCACACAGAAGATAAGAACATAAGAAGTTGCCATTCTGAGTCAGACTGAGGGTTCATCAAGCCCAGCATCATAAGAACATAAGAACATAAGAAAATGCCACACTGGGTCAGACCAAGGGTCCATCAAGCCCAGCATCCTGTCTCCAACAGTGGCCAATCCAGGCCATAAGAACCTGGCAAGTACCCAAAAACTAAGTCTATTCCATGTAACCATTGCTAATGGCATTGGCTATTCTCTAAGTGAACTTAATAGCAGGTAATGGACTTCTCCTCCAAGAACTTATCCAATCCAACAGTGGCTAGGATACATTAAATAGATCCCATGATACTAATGTTGGTAATAAGCAGTGGCTACTCCCTAAGTTAGTTTGATTAATAGTAGTTTATGGATTTCTCCTCCAGGAACTTGTCCAAACCTTTGTTACACTTAGGTAAGATAACTGCTTTAACCACATCCTCTGGCAACAAATTCCAGAGCTTAATTGTTCATTGAGTGAAAAAAGAATCTTATCTGATTTGGAGAATAGAATGAGCCCTTAGAAGAACAGAATCAGCCCTTTATCAGTGCCAAATTCCAAAGTTTGTAAGCTTTTTAAAATTTCTATGAGAGCTTATAGTAGAACATCCTTCCCTGCCAACAGCTAGAGAGGAAATACAGAGCTTACTGGACATACTGAGACTGGGATCCCTCCATTTGTAGGAGGACATCAGCGTTACTTGAACCAAATAACCATTATAGGCTAGTTAAAAAGATGCTGAACAGTGATTTATCCTCTGGCTAGTTTCCTTGCCAACTTGTCCTGCCTTGGTTCTGACAAGACTATGAGGTCACACAGGCAAAAGTTGGTTGCTATAGTTACCAGTTTTCTTTTCTCAGCAGTGCACAGCCATAGATTTCAATGGGCCAGAGAAATGAAAGGGAAACAAATGAATGAGATGAAGATTATTTGTTCCATTTGTGGGATCCCTCCATTTGTTTTGAGGGGCCACAAATGAAACACATATGGGCACATTTCTTGTTTTATCCATTCATTTCAAACAAATGCACATCCCTATCAGCCATTCAGGGATGTTTTAGAAATCTAGACTCTAGAGAGGCCTCATTCCTTACAGCTTTACTCAGTTAACATTGCTTCCAGTCCCTGTAGTAGGATAATTAAGACATGTAAGAAATAAACAGCATTTCTTCCTCATCGATAAAACTCCAGGATTTAGTTCTCCCTATCCACAGCCTTTTTGTTTTAACTCAAAGGCTTTTGTTTGTTTTGTCTGCATGTCTTAGGTATGTGCAGAAGGAAAAAAATGTGTTTTTATTCTTATTCGTTTTGCCAGGACCTACATTTGTTGCATTCGTTTCATGGGGAAAAACCCAATTTGTTTGATTCGTTTTCCGTTTTCCCATTGGCTGCAGAATTGGTTTTTCTTTTATCAATTCTGATGAAACTTCTGGGGAGCAATCATCAGAAAGAGAAAAGAGCTCCAAGGTACTTAGACTGTGGCAAAGTGGCACCAAACTGGCATGAATAGCCTAAGGCACTTTAAAGGGGCAAAGAAGTACCAGGATTGGCAAGAGTGTTTTAATAGAGGTACAAAGCAGCAGCGAGAGTGTCAAAAACACACCACAGCTTCAAAAGAGAGCACCGATAACAGATACACGAACCCTCGAAGGCAGCATGATAGGCAAAGTGGCAAGACAAGTGGCATCAACATCCTACATAGCAAGCAGAAAGATTAGCACCAACACACTGAGGAACCATGATAGTGGCAAGAACACCACAAGGAGTTGAGTGAGTTATCTGGTGTATGGCAGCAAGGCAGAGTGGCAGAAATTTGATAGGGGCAAGACAGGCTGGCAGAGCGGAGGTAGTCTGGTCCCTATGGTTTTGATAGGGGCAACACAGGCTGGCAGAGAGGAGGCAGTCAGGTCGCTGTGGTGTTGATAGGGGAAAGACAAGGGGGCAAGACAAGATGAGGCTCAGCATGCTGCTCGACTGTCAACCGGGGCATACTGTCCACCCGATCCATCTTGAAACACGAACCAAGGAGTCTAACACGCGTGCTAGGACCTGAAACATGATGAACTATGCCTGGGTGGGGAGGAGTATTGCTGCTGTGCACAGTGCCGGTGCAAGGGTATTAGGCACCCTAGGCAAAACTTACAGCCTGGTGCCCTACCCCCACCTCCCCATACACAATTTTAAATTATGCATTTAACACATATTTTACATGAGAAGTGACATTCTGAGGTAAAATTAATATATACATTATTGTGATAATTTCATGCACTGTTGTGATGCCAACAAGAAAACTTTGCATCATGGAATTCATATTTCAGCATGGTCCTCCCCTATCAACACAGTACTATCTGCCAACACTCAAAGAATAACAACCCTACCTATGAAAAGGAATACCACAAATATTACACCAGAATCTAAAATATCAATTGTCAGGATCACGCCCCTCTGCTCAGCACTCTTTGTGGGCTTTGCTGGGCCGCAGGACTCTCTCTCCGCTCATATCCCACTGTCTGTCCACTAGTACAGCTCCTGCACACCGCTGCTATGGACTCCTCCAAGTCTCTAGTCAGAGTGCCAAGGCCTAGTCCTGGCACTCCCAAACAGTACACAGAAAAAGTTCTTTATCACAAAAGGGTTTAATGTGTTCCTGTAGCCTCACCGGCTGCAGTCCTGTAATAATGCCTGGTTGTCCTTACAAGCCCCAAGACTAACCGCTTAGGTTCTCTTTAACAAGCCCAGAGTTAAACAGCTTTTAAAACCACAATTCCCTTCCAACCTTTCTCATACATCCATTTACCAACACAGGATTTACCATCCCCCCAACCTCCTGGTTATTCCACCTCCCTAGAGGAACAGCTGGAGCTTTCCTCTCCCCAGCTTACCTCCATCTCCTCCTCTCTGAATCTGAGCTGCCGGGCTTTTGTGGCCAGCTCCATCACGGCAGCACGCCCTCTTCCTCAGCTTCTATGGACTCTGCTGAGTCATAGGGATCAGTCCCTATTTCCTCCACCTGTTCCTACTCACTTTCCAGCCAGGGGTCAGGTGCTGGTTCAGGGAACCTGGGAAGTGTAGTCTTTCTCATCTTCACCTGGGCCCCCTGCTGTCTGGCTCTGGTATTACCTGCCGCCTTATGGTGTCTTGTCAGTTCCTGCTCTCGGCAGTGCTGCACTACATCACATAATACACCTCCTATCAGGAAAACAGAACAGGCCAAGCTAAAGCTCCTACAGATCCCTACAAAGAAACCACATATTAAAAGAATGCTTCATCTCAGTCTTTGCATACAGAACACAAACCCTCACCAAATACAGAATAAAGCCACATAAAGTATAAATAGAAATGTGCAGACAACAACTGAACTGTAAAATGCATCACGCCAGACTCTATACAGTGCAACAATGGAAAAACAAAAATTTCACCATTCCTCATGAAACAATAAAATCAAGATATATAAACCATTATTTATTTATTTTTTTACTTATTTATTTACGGTAAAAACTTTTCTATACCGTCGCTAAGTTATATACCATCGCAACAGTTTACAAATAGGCACATAGACTAAGGTTAGTACATCTAGGATATCGTACATTCTAACAGATGCCAATAAAGTTCGGTTACAATTTCATAAATAAAATCATTATTTGAGTAATGTTGGTCAAGTCCAGGTATATTATTGAGTTACTATCTCTTTGAGATATTACTTCTTAAATGTAAGATTGAGTAAATTCATTCTCATCTGCATTACTCTGTACTTTCATTCTCTACCCTCCACACTCTTTAGTGAAGGCTTTTTTAAAGAGCCATGTTTTTAAATTTTTCTTAAAAGTTTTGAGATTATTCTGTAATCTGAGTTCAGGGGGCATCGTGTTCCATAGTATGGGCCCAGCCAATCATAACGCCCTTTCTCTCACTTGGGTTAATTTTGCTGACTTTACTGAAGGGATTGTTAGTAGTGCTTTGTTTGCTGAGCGGAGGTTTCTTTGTGGAACGTGTACTCGTAAGGCTGTGTTTAGCCAGTCTGCTTCTTTATCATATATTAGTTTGTGTATGGTATATAAGGCCTTGTATTTTATCCTGTATTCAATGGGTAACCAATGTAAGTCTGCTAGAGTTTCGGTTATATGGTCCCTCCTCTTTTTTTCCATCAGTATTCATAATAGTAAAATCATAATAATAAAATAATTTCAAAACAGCTGATGGATAGAATAACCAATAATTAAAGACTAATGCAAATTTTGAAAGCTTAACCAAATACCAATAAAATATTTCAAACAGCAGACATATCACATATTACCCAATAATTAAAATGGTAGTCAATCAAGAAAAATGAGCTTAAAAAGCCACCTTTACTTTACCTCTCCAGCAGTTCTCCTACTCCTTTCCCTTGCAGGCCACACCAGAAGAAGCAGTAGCTGCTGAAGGTGTTCTCACTGTCCTCTTCCTTAGGGACCACAACCAGTCTCTTCTGTCTCTCTCACACACACACACCAGTCATCTCCCTGATCAATAAAATAAGATATGTTTGTATGCTAATGCCAGAAGTCTAAGAAGTAAGATGGGAGAATTAGAATGTATAGCAGTGAATGATGACATAGACTTAATTGGCATCTCAGAGACATGGTGGAAGGAGGACAACCAATGGGCAGTGCTATAACGGGGTACAAATTATATCGCAATGACAGAGAGGAGCACCCGGGAGGCGGTGTGGCGCTTTATGTCCGGGATGGCATAGAGTCCAACAGGATAAACATCCTGCATGAGACTAAATGCACAATTGAATCTTTATGGGTAGAAATCCCTTGTGTGTCGGGGAAGACTATAGTGATAGGAGTATACTACCATCCACCTGGTCAAGATGGTGAGACGGACAGTGAAATGCTAAGAGAAATTAGGGAAGCTAACCAAATTGGTAGTACGGTAATAATGGGAGACTTCAATTACCAAATCACCAGAAATGTGGAACCCAAGTGAAAATTCAAAAAATGGCCTAAGAAGGTATCAGCAAGCCTTGACGTTATGTGTCACTCTCAAGCAGACACTAACCGGTCTTATCTATCATTCACCTTCATCATAATTTTAATGCAACAAAATATTTTTTCTTTTCTTTTTTCAAAAATTAATTTAAAATGTCCTCCATTGTTAATAGCACAATGACTCTTTCATATACAGTTGGCAGGGGAGCCCTACACAGGCCGGTGTTTCGCTGAGTAAGCTTCCTCAGGGGCGTATAGAAACACTTCGATTGCAGAGCCACATATCTAAAATGAGAATAAGTAAAAAAGGGGATTGCACATTATGTAAAAAAAGGTGAAACCAATACTTATCTCAAGACACCACGGCTACCATATTAGACGGGACCAGACATCTCAACCATCTCAGAAGGAAACAAATGGAGGAACCCGAACCGAGGCTAACGTCCCTTAAAATACGCCATTGTATAATGACGTCAGCCATCAATCATGAATTAGTGTTAGAACATCTGTCAATGATCGTGAATTTAATGACGTCAGCCATCAATCATGAATCGGTGTTGAAAATTCTATCAATAATCATGAATTTAGAAAACAGTCCAAAAATCAACCCAAAAAAACATGTAGGTCCAGCTCAGTATTTAATCCTAAAGGATAAACAGTGTTAAGGCGATAGATCCACCGCTGTTCGGATTGCAACAAAATGCGTTCTCGATTGCCTCCATGCCAATGTGAAGGGACATGATCGATAGCGCAAAAGAGTAAATCATCAAATGTGTGTCCCATCTCTGTACAATGAGAAACTAGAGGTTCGTTGACTCTGGCATTTCTAATATTGCAGCGATGTTCTATCATCCTCGCCTTCAAAAGGCGTTTTGTTTTCCCAATATAAATTAGGGAACAAGGACATTGAATTAAATATACGACCATAGTAGATGCACAAGTCGTATGATGTCGCAAAAATATTTTGTAGCCAGAAGATACAGTAATTTGGTCTGAAATCATCATAGAAGAAGGGCACACAGAGCAAGTGTTACAAGGCTTATGTGAACCTGATGACATATGTGATATATATGACGTCATGGAACTATCAGATTTCACCAAAAAATTTTTTAGGTTCATGGCACGAGAAAAAGTGATTCGAGGGGGCACATTGAAAATTGCATTGGTTTGTAACACATGCCAATTTTGGAGTATAGATTGGCGAATCTTACAAGGGGCAGAGGAATATGGTAAAATACATGTATGACGTGAGGATTCATCAATAGATCGTGGAAGAAAGAGCCATTCCCGATGCGAGTATTTTGCACGTAAGTAGGCTTTTCGAATGCTCGAACGAGGGTATCCTCTGGCTGAAAAACGATCACACAAAAGTTTTGATTGTACCTCAAAATCCAGCATAGTGGTGCAGATCCGTCTCAAACGAATGAACTGGCTGACAGGTAGATTGTGTTTAAAATTTCTCAGATGTGCACTAGAGTAGTGCAAATAAGTATTTTAACTGACCGGTTTTCGGAAAAGGGATGTAACAAATTTTCCATCAATAATGGTGATCCGTATGTCAAGAAATGTGATGGAGTGAGTCTCAATGGTGGCAGTGAATTTTAGGGATGTGAATCGTTTTAGGACGATTAAAATTATCGTCCGATAATTTTAATATCGTCTTAAACCGTTATGGAACACAATACAATACAGATTCTAACGATTTATCGTTATAAATCGTTAGAATCGTGAGCCGGCACATTAAAACCCCCTAAAACCCACCCCCGACCCTTTAAATTAAATCCCCCACCCTCCCGAACCCCCCCCCAAATAACTTAAATAACCTGCAGGTCCAGCGGCGGTCCGGAACGGCAGCGGTCCGGAACGGGCTCCTGCTCCTGCATCTTGTCGTCTTCAGCCGGCGCCATTTTCCAAAATGGCGCCGAAAATGGCGGCGGCCATAGACGAAAAAGATTGGACGGCAGGAGGTCCTTCCGGACCCCCGCTGGACTTTTGGCAAGTCTCGTGGGGGTCAGGAGGCCCCCCACAAGCTGGCCAAAAGTTCCTGGAGGTCCAGCGGGGGTCAGGGAGCGATTTCCCGCCGCGAATCGTTTTCGTACGGAAAATGGCGCCGGCAGGAGATCGACTGCAGGAGGTCGTTCAGCGAGGCGCCGGAACCCTCGCTGAACGACCTCCTGCAGTCGATCTCCTGCCGGCGCCATTTTCCGTACGAAAACGATTCGCGGCGGGAAATCGCTCCCTGACCCCCGCTGGACCTCCAGGAACTTTTGGCCAGCTTGTGGGGGGCCTCCTGACCCCCACGAGACTTGCCAAAAGTCCAGCGGGGGTCCGGAAGGACCTCCTGCCGTCCAATCTTTTTCGTCTATGGCCGCCGCCATTTTCGGCGCCATTTTGGAAAATGGCGCCGGCTGAAGACGACAAGATGCAGGAGCAGGAGCCCGTTCCGGACCGCTGCCGTTCCGGACCGCCGCTGGACCCGCAGGTTATTTAAGTTATTTGGGGGGGGGGTTCGGGAGGGTGGGGGATTTAATTTAAAGGGTCAGGGGTGGGTTTTAGGGGGTTTTAGTGTGCCGGTTTTTCGATTTTTCGATTTTTAACGATTTTTAACGATTTTTCACGATATTTTACCCCCCCAAACGGCAACAATACGATTCCCTCCCCCTCCCAGCCGAAATCGATCGTTAAGACGATCGAGGACACGATTCACATCCCTAGTGAATTTTAAATGACAATTTAAAGTATTCAGCCAGCATAGAAATAATCCAAAAAGGTCTTTATCCCCTTTCCATAGTACAAAGATGTCGTCGATGTACCTCTTCCACACCAACAGCTGACATTTATATGGATGATCATGAAGCCATTTCTCTTCAAAATGGTGCATATAAAGGTTGGCCAAGTCAGGGGCCATGGTGGCTCCCATGGCAGTACCACATGTTTGGAGGAAAAACTCTTGATTGAAAGCAAAAAAGTTCTTTTTCAAGGCTATTTGCAGCAATTGTACCAAAAAATCACTAGGGATTCGGTGGGGTCGTGGTCACTGTTCAAAAAAAGTTTTAGCAATTTCAATCGCCTCATCTTGTGGGATAGAGGTATAAAGGGCCTCCACGTCTAAGGTAGACTTCAATTACCCCAATATTAACTGGGTAAATGTATCATCGGGGCACGCTACAGAGATAAAGTTCCTGGATGGAATAAATGATAGCTTTATGGAGCAATTGGTTCAGGAACTGATGAGAGAGGGAGCAATTTTAGAACTAATTCTCAGTGGAGCACAAAATTTGGTGAGAGAGGTAACGGTGGTGGGGCCACTTGGCAATAGTGATCATAATATGATCAAATTTGAATTAACGACTGGAAGGGGGACAGTAAGCAAATCCACGGCTCTCATGCTAAACTTTCAAAAGGGAAACTGATAAAATGAGAAAAATAGTTAGAAAAAAACTGAAAGGAGCAGCTACAAAAGTAAAAAGTGTGCAAGAGGCGTGGTCATTGTTAAAAAATACCATCCTAGAAGCACAATCCAGATGTATTCCATACATTAAGAAAGGTGGAAAGCAGGCAAAACGAATACCGGCATGGTTAAAAGGGGAGGTAAAAGAAGCTATTTTAGCCAAAAGATCTTCATTCAAAAATTGGAAGGATCCAACAGAGGAAAATAGGAAAATGCATAAACGTTGGCAAGTTAAATGTAAGACATTGATAAGACAAGTTAAGAGAGAATTTGAAAAGAAGTTGGCCATAGAGGCAAAAACTCACAGTAAAAACTTTTTAAAATATATCCGAAGCAGAAAGCCTATGAGGGAGTCATAGGCTTTCTGCGGCGCCCACCCGCACCTAACTGCGTCCACCTCCCTGCCGAGGCTCGCGCGATCGGCGCGGCCCATCCGGGGCAAGAGCCTGCTCACCAGCCTACCTTGAGGTGAGCCGTGCAGGAGAGACGGGAGGCAAAGGAAACAATTTAAAAAAAAAAAACAATTCCACCGCTCCCGAGTTAAGAAGCAGGCCGCAGGACGAAACGTGGTGAGTGAGCCGCGCCCCTAAGCAGGCATCAGGCCTATCAGAGGGCGGCTACTGCCCCCTTTAAACTCCGGCGCATCTCGGCGGCGTCCATTTCGGCGCCCACCCGCACCTAACTGCGTCCACCTCCCTGCCGAGGCTCGCGCGATCGGCGCGGCCCATCCGGGGCAAGAGCCTGCTAACCAGCCTACCTTGAGGTGAGCCGTGCAGGAGAGACGGGAGGCAAAGGAAACAATTTAAAAAAAAAACAATTCCACCGCTCCCGAGTTAAGAAGCAGGCCGCAGGACGAAACGTGGTGAGTGAGCCGCGCCCCTAAGCAGGCATCAGGCCTATCAGAGGGCGGCTACTGCCCCCTTTAAACTCCGGCGCATCTCGGCGGCGTCCATTTCGGCGCCCACCCGCACCTAACTGCGTCCACCTCCCTGCCGAGGCTCGCGCGATCGGCGCGGCCCATCCGGGGCAAGAGCCTGCTCACCAGCCTACCTTGAGGTGAGCCGTGCAGGAGAGACGGGAGGCAAAGGAAACAATTTAAAAAAAAAAACAATTCCACCGCTCCCGAGTTAAGAAGCAGGCCGCAGGACGAAACGTGGTGAGTGAGCCGCGCCCCTAAGCAGGCATCAGGCCTATCAGAGGGCGGCTACTGCCCCCTTTAAACTCCGGCGCATCTCGGCGGCGTCCATTTCGGCGCCCACCCGCACCTAACTGCGTCCACCTCCCTGCCGAGGCTCGCGCGATCGGCGCGGCCCATCCGGGGCAAGAGCCTGCTCACCAGCCTACCTTGAGGTGAGCCGTGCAGGAGAGACGGGAGGCAAAGGAAACAATTTAAAAAAAAAACAATTCCACCGCTCCCGAGTTAAGAAGCAGGCCGCAGGACGAAACGTGGTGAGTGAGCCGCGCCCCTAAGCAGGCATCAGGCCTATCAGAGGGCGGCTACTGCCCCCTTTAAACTCCGGCGCATCTCGGAGGCGTCGCGCGCCCGAAGGAGCGCGACCTAAGGGGCCTGCCCCTTAGCGCGCCCCTTGGAGCGACCCAGAGCCGGGGCCGCTACACACTCATTATCAGCCACGGAAAATATACGCCAGTACCTCCAGCACTCAATCAAAAACCTCCAAGGTCAAGACGACACATCCAGAGGCATACGGGCATCACTCAGCCTTCATTAGCGTGCCATCCTTACAGCCCCCAGCAGCACCCATCCAGACTATAACAGCACTCATCCAGCTGCACTCAACCAGTCTACAGCACTCATCCAACCTCCAGCAGCACCCATCCAGACTATAACAGCACTCATCCAGCTGCACTCAACCAGTCTACAGCACTCATCCAACCTCCAGCAGCACCCATCCAGACTATAACAGCACTCATCCAGCTGCACTCAACCAGTCTACAGCACTCATCCAACCTCCAGCAGCACCCATCCAGACTATAACAGCACTCATCCAGCTGCACCCATCCAGACTACAACAGCACTCATCCAGCCACCAGCACTCATCCAGCTGCACCCATCCAGACTACAACAGCACTCATCCAGCCACCAGCACTCATCCAGCTGCACCCATCCAGACCAACCTGGCACCATCCAGACTACAACAGCACTCATCCAGCCACCAGCACTCATCCAGCTGCACCCATCCAGACTACAACAGCACTCATCCAGCTGCACCCATCCAGACTACAACAGCACTCATCCAGCCACCAGCACTCATCCAGCTGCACCCATCCAGACTACAACAGCACTCATCCAGCTGCACCCATCCAGACCACAACAGCACTCATCCAGCCTCCAGCAACACTCATCCAGCTCCCAGCACCCATATAACCTCCAACAGCAATCATCCAGCACCGATCCAGCCTCTAGCAACTATGCACTACTGACCACGCTCCTACAAATCACTCATTCCAATCATGATTTCCCCCACCACACAATTCCTAGGTCTCACCCTATTCACCATCATCCTATTTAACGCCCAATCGCTCACCAATAAAACTCTTATACTTAACGACATACTGCAGGACACAACCCCAGACTTTTGCGCCATAACAGAAACATGGCTCAAACACACCGACATCACCCTCATTAACCAACTACCAACACAAACTTACGATTTCTTCTCCATCCCTAGACAAAAAAAAAGAGGAGGGGGTATCTTCTTAGCTGCTAAAAAATCCCTAAGGTTCACACACTACCCGATCAACACAGCTACCAAACTAGAACTAGGATTGTTCAAATCAGAATATCTCCAAATCCTTCTAGTCTATGCCCCTCCAGGCTTGCTAGAATCAGACGCCTCCCCCATTCTTGAAACCATAACTTTGCATCTTAATCTTGACTCCCCTGCTATAATCCTGGGCGACTTCAACTTACATGTTGACAAAGTCCCCCTTTCAACAAACTGTGAAGCCTTCCTCACCGCATTGTCAGCGATGGGTTTCAGTCAACAAATCAACAAACCCACTCACAAAGGAGGCCACACACTCGATCTCTTCTTTACAAACTCCGGTATTTCTCTAACAAAACAACCAAATTGCAAAAAAGTCCCATGGTCAGACCACTCTCTAATCTCCACCAGCTTTTCTGTACCACGATCAGACTCTAATCTCGACTCAAGACCTTCTTTCCAATACAGAAAACCATGCTCCTCGGAACACCTCAACAAACTACTAAATACAGATCTACCACTCATCGATGTTTCTACACCCAACTCTGCACTCCAATCCTGGTCCAAAATAACAAAATCTATAGCTAACACTCTTTGCCCTCTGACAACCAAAATACAGACTTCAAATGCATCCAAAAGACAACCCTGGTTTAATGAGGAGCTGCGAAAACTCAAACAACTACTTCGGCAGAAAGAAAGAAAATGGCGCAAAGCCCCTTCACCGGCCTCACTCTCTGATTATAAACGCTCACTCCATCTATACAAAAGTACTACGCTGAAAACCAAAAGAGACTACTATGCCCTTAAGGTTCACCACCTCATCTTTGACTCAAAAGCTTTATTCGCCTTCGTTTCCAGTCTCACCAAACCTATCATTCCAGATATCCCACCCGAACTAGCTCAGACTAAAGCAGATGAACTGGCTCTTCATTTCAACAAAAAAATATCTGACCTCCTCAATCAGCTGATACCTAACAATGCCTCTCCAGATAACTTATATCCCCCCCAAAACAAAGACATTCAGTTCAACGCGTTCGAACACATTACAATCACAGAAATACAATCGGTGCTGAAGAGAATGAAACCGTCATCACATCCATTTGATCAAATCCCTTCCAAAATACTACTTCTCATCCCTGACACTATAGCAAAAACACTAGCAGACATCATAAACTGCTCCCTGTCACATGGTATCTACCCAGATGACCTAAAAACTGCCTCAATCAAACCACTCCTAAAAAAACCAAATCTAAATGCTGATGATCCTAATAACTTCCGCCCCATTTCCAACCTCCCATTCATAGCCAAAATTATGGAAAAATTGGTAAACACTCAACTATCCAACTACTTAGAAGACCACAGTATTCTGTCTCCAAACCAATATGGCTTTCGCAAAGCAGCAAGCACCGAAACTCTACTTCTCTCACTCATGGACTTCCTCCTCTCTGGAATTGATAAAGGCCAAGCATTTTTACTAATCCTCCTTGACTTCTCGGCAGCCTTCGACACCGTCAACCATGTCCTTCTTCTAAAACAACTGGCAAACATTGGATTGTCAGGTGCTACACTAAACTGGTTTAAAACATTTCTAGAAAACAGAGGATATAGAGTCAAAATTCACAATACAGAATCCCAATATCACCCTTCCAACCGTGGGGTGCCACAAGGTTCATCACTTTCACCCACACTCTTTAATGTCTACCTGCTTCCCCTATGTCAACTTCTCTCAAAACTAAGCCTGAAACACTTCCTTTTCGCAGACGACGTACAAATCGTGATCCCCATAAAAGAATCAATCTCAAAAACAATGGAATACTGGGATAGTTGCTTATTAGATATCAAACATCTCCTCACCAGCTTAAACCTCGTCCTCAATGCTTCGAAAACGGAATACCTGCTCATATCACCGGAAAACAACAACACACATCCAAACCCACCAGCCCTCCTTCAAACAACCCACGTAAGAGACCTAGGAGCCCGCTTAGACAACCGGCTTAACCTCAAACCATTCATTAACCAGACCACCAAAGATTGCTTCCACAAATTACATATTCTGAAAAGAATTAAACCACTTTTCCACGCTCAGGACTTTAGAACAATCTTGCAAGCAATAATCTTTTCCAAACTAGATTATTGCAACTCACTACTACTAGGCCTCCCAGCTTCCTACACCAAGCCTCTACAAATGGTTCAGAACTCAGCAGCCAGAATCCTTACAAACTCCAGGAAAATCGACCACATCTCACCGATCCTCAAAGACCTTCATTGGTTACCGATCCACTACAGAATCATGTACAAAACTATCAATATCATCCACAAGGCTATCAACCAACACACTCAACTCGACCTACAAATACCACTTAAAAAACACACATCCGCCAGACCCATCAGGGAATACTACAAAGAGTCACTCCAAATTCCTCATGCCAAAACCTACCAACATAAATCATTGAGTCTCAGAGCTTTTTCTTCAGCAGGTCCAACACTATGGAACTCTATCCCACCTGACTTGAGACAAGAACCATGCACTCTAACATTTAGGAAAAGACTAAAAACTTGGCTTTTCAAAAAAGCATTCCCAGGCCCTGATTAAAACCTCCACCCTTCAGCACAAATGTATTCAAAAATTGGATCAAAATAAGAATCCACCAACCACAAACTTATACTCAGCACAATATTATCATCACTCACAACTGTGTCATATCTATTCACTTGGGTGTCATATTTATTCACTTGGCTATATTTATTTACTGCGTCATATCTATCCACAGTCATATTTACTCACGTTGTCTCATTTACTCACAACTATGTTACTTGATGCAACTGGCTGATATGTACTCACTTTGCTATACAATTATGTTACTTGATGAAACTGTCTGATTTGTAAATATCTCTTTATTCACTCTCTCCCCCCCTTTTCTGATCCTAGTTAATTTTCCCTGTTTTATTGTAACTTTCTCACATCCTTATTATTGTTTTACTGTATTTAAAGTTGCAATTGGGAAATTTGTTTATTATGTTACACTTTACCCTACACACATTGTTAGCTGTAAACCGGGTTGATGTGATATTAGTCATGAAACTCGGTATAACAAAAACAATAAATAAATAAATAAATAAATAAAATAAATAAAAGATCTTCATTCAAAAATTGGAAGGATCCAACAGAGGAAAATAGGAAAATGCATAAACGTTGGCAAGTTAAATGTAAGACATTGATAAGACAAGTTAAGAGAGAATTTGAAAAGAAGTTGGCCATAGAGGCAAAAACTCACAGTAAAAACTTTTTAAAATATATCCGAAGCAGAAAGCCTATGAGGGAGTCAGTTGGACCGTTAGATGATCGAGGGGTTAAAGGGGCACTTAGAGAAGATAAGGCTATCGCGGAAAGATTAAATGATTTCTTTTCTTCGGTGTTTACTGAAGAGAATGTTGGGGAGGTACCCGTACTGGAGAAGGTTTTCATGGGTAATGATTCAGATGGACTGAACCAAATCATGGTGAACCTAGAAGATGTGGTAGACCTGATTGATAAAATGAAGAGTAGAAAATCACCTGGACCAGATGGTATGCACCCCAGAGTACTGAAGGAACTAAAAAATGAAATTTCAGACCTATTAGTAAAAATCTGTAACCTATCATTAAAATCATCCACTGTACCTGAAGACTGGAGGATAGCTAATATAACCCCCATATTTAAAAACGGATCCAGGGGAGATCCGGGAAATTACAGACCAGTTAGCCTGACTTCAGTGCCAGGGAAAAATAGTGGAAAGTGTTCTAAACATCAAAATCACAGAACATATAGAAAGACATGGTTTAATGGAACAAAGTCAGCATGGCTTTACCCATGGCTTCACTTTTTTGAAGGAGTTAATAAACATGTGGATAAAGGTGAACCGGTAGATGTAGTGTACTTGGATTTTCAGAAGGCATTTGACAAAGTTCCTCATGAGAGGCTTCTAGGAAAAGTAAAAAGTCATTGGATAGGTGGAGATGTGCTTTCGTGGATTACAAACTGGCTAAAAGACAGGAAACAGAGAGTAGGATTAAATGGACAATTTTCTCAGTGGAAGGGAGTGGGCAGTGGAGTGCCTCAGGGATCTGAACTGGGACCCTTACTTTTCAATATATTTATAAATGATCTGGAAAGAAATACGACGAGTGAGGTAATCAAATTTGCAGATGATACAAAATTGTTCAGAGTAGTTAAATCAGAGTAGTTAAATTGCAGGAAGACCTTGTGAGGCTGGAAAATTGGGCATTTAATGGCAGATGAAATTTAATGTGGTTAAGTGCAAGGTGATGCATATAGGGAAAAATAACCCATGCTATAGTTACACAATGTTTGGTTCCATATTAGGTGCTACTACCCAAGAAAGAGATCTAGGCGTCATAGTGGATAACACATTGAAATCGTTGGTTCAGTGTGTTGCGGCAGTCAAAAAAGCAAACAGAATGTTGGGAATTATTAGAAAGGGAATGGTGAATAAAACAGAAAATGTCATAATGCCTCTGTATCGTTCCATGGTGAGACCGCACCTTGAATATTGTGTACAATTCTGGTCGCCGCATCTCAAAAAAGATATAATTGCGATGGAGAAAGTACAGAGAAGGGCTACAAAAATGATAAAGGGAATGGAACAGCTCCCCTATGAGGAAAGACTAAAGAGGTTAGGACTTTTCAGCTTGGAGAAGAGACGGCTGAGGGGGGATATGATAGAAGTGTTTAAAATCATGAGAGGTCTAGAACGGGTAGATGTGAATCGTTTTTTTACTCTTTTGGATAATAGAAAGACTAGGGGGCACTCCATGAAGTTATCATGTGGCACATTTAAAACTAATCGGAGAAAGTTCTTTTTCATTCAACGCACAATTAAACTCTGGAATTTGTTGCCAGAGGATGTGGTTAGTGCAGTTAGTATAGCTGTGTTTAAAAAAGGATTGGATAAGTTCTTGGACGAGAAGTCCATTACCTGCTATTAATTAAGTTGACTTAGATAATAACCACCGCTATTACTAGCAACGGTAACATGGAATAGACTTAGTTTTTGGGTACTTGCCATGTTCTTATGGCCTGGATTGGCCACTGTTGGAAACAGGTTGCTGGGCTTGATGGACCCTTGGTCTGACCCAGTATGGCATGTTCTTATGTTCTTATCAGTCTCTCTCACACATACACATGTCATCTCTCTGGCCAGTCTCTCTCAATCATACAATAATCTCGCTCTCTCTTACTTACACACATACTTTCAATCACACACAGGCTCACTCTATTTCACTTGCACACAAGCTCTCAATCACACACATGTTCTATCTCACTTACAAACAGGCTCAATCACACTCATACCCTCTCTTACAGCCACAAGCCAGCTCAAAACATGCTGCATCTCTCTCTCGCGCACACACATTGACACAAAGAAGCATCATTCCTTTCTCACATACACACACATACACACACAGAGAAGCACCCTCCCTATCTCACATATATGAAGCACCTTTCCTGTCTCACACACAGAAGCACCATTCCTTTCTCACATACATACACACACACAGAAGTACCATTCCTTTCTCACATACACACACACAGAAGCATCTGTTGTTATTACATGTGTTTTAGTGGATCCTTGGGTGCTGTGGAGATGACCATGCCCATGGGGAGGAGCCCATGAGGAGCCACAACACTGGGCTAGACTCTATACACAAAACACTGGAATTGAACTCTTTTATTATACAGTTTGAAGATAGCCACCAGGTGGCAGTGGTGAATGTAGTCTCAGGGACCTTGGCAGAGGGAGCCCTTCTCTCCTAGGTGACATCAGGAGGTTCCACAGCAAGGAGTTACTGTGGATGAGACAGATGAGATATTAGAGTACTCACTCGGTGTTAGCTGTTATGGATGCGATTCCACCAGATAGTTGTCGTAGGTACAGGTACTGAGGCAGGGAGAGCAGGCCCTCGAGGAGCGAGTACCTGTTCTCTGAATGGTTCCTGAAAATAGAACAGAGGGCCCCCGAGGAGCAGGTACCCAAGTTAGTAGCAAAACCCCGAAGGGCTGAAGGAGAGCTCCCTGCAGGCAGCAGGGAAGCGGCAGAATAGCACAGACAGGAACAGTACGAGTCTATTCGAGCCTTTGCCAACTCAATGAGCTAGCAATCTTGAGAAGCAGATATACCTGGAACGGCGTGACGTCAGATGAGGGAACGCCCTCTAGGTTCGCGCCACTGTGTGTACTTAGACGTGGGTTGTGCACGTGCACGCACCCTAGCAGATACCTGGGAAGAGCAATGGCGTACGGCTGCACCATAGCCGTTCCGGGGATGCCAGAGAAGTTGGCTTGATGACGCTGTGGTAGCCATCTTGCCCAGGTAAGTGGGAGGAGTTGAGATAGGGGTGCAACAAGCGGGGCAAAGCCTTCGAAGACCGACGGACGCAACAGCACCATTCCTTTCTCACATACACATACACAGAAGCACCCTTCCGATCTCAAATACATATACACACAAAGGCCCCCAGCTGAACAGCTTGTCTCCATCAGCGACTGGCAGCGGCCATCTTCATTTCTTCGGCCTAGTCTTGGGCTGAGCCAGTCTTCATTTCTACGGCAGCGGCTTGCGGCGGCCATCTTATTTTCTTTGGCCTAGTCTCAGGCTGCGCCGATCTTCTTTTCTTTGGCCCTTCCGGCCTGCTCTCCATTGGCGGCTGACTGCGCCGGTCTTCATTTCTTCGGCGGCAGCTGGCAGCAGCCATCTTCTTTTCTTCGGCCCCGCCGGCCTGGTCTCTTCATTTCTTTGGCCCAGCGCCCTCAATGGCCTGGAGCAGAGGAAGCCATGTGATCCGCTAGTCCAACCCACCAGGTGAAGCCCGATCCCCTAATAGGTCAATCCGCCCCTACTCTCATATGGCCTTCTATTTCTAAAACACCGCGGCACGAACCAAAAGAATGGAAACATATGATATGCTGCATTCGTGGGGGATCACGATACGTTTCGCGGACCCACAAATGCAACAAATAGGGACCTATATGTTCAAAACGAATGCACATTCATAGCAATGCATGTCTTATCTTTCTGTCTTGACTAGATTATAAACTCCAAGAAGTAGGGATGATGTCTGTCTGTATAGTGGAATCATCTGGTGGCACTCTACAAATGATTAAATATAATAATAAAAGCATGTTAGCTGGATCTCTTTGATGTAATAAGCAAGCTCTGAGAATAGATAATAGAACCAATGAGAAATTGCTAACAATCTGTATTTTTAAATTGGTTTCTGAGAATGAATAAAATAACAAGCACAATTGTTATAGTACAGACCTTTCAAAGCTTTATTCTTCTTTCAAATTAGTTTGGAACTTTATAGAACTTTGGATTAAGAGGACACTGAATTGGATATGAAAGTCTACTGTACAAAACCTAATGACTGGTGGCTTCAAAAAATGTTGCAGAATGTGTCTTTCTAAAGAAAACTTGAAATGTAGTAGAAGTCATTTTGCAATTTTAAACAAAGATGCTGGATATCAGCAGTTCTTCAGCTCTTTACTATTCTGGAGCTAGTAGTAATTCTTTACAATGTGTTAGATCAAATTATTTATTTATTTATTTATTTTTATATACCGACATTTAGACTAGTATATCACATCAGTTTACAAAAAATAAGCAGAGTTGCTTACAATGGCATCTTCACTGAGTTTCTTATGATAAGACATAAAGACAGATTAGTTGGAAATTATGGTAAAGGTACAATCATTTGGTGTTACATACATTCTTGACTTGAGTAGTCTTAGGCAGAAAGGTAGATAACGTGTTAACTTATAGTTATTAATTCAGAAATTATGACTGACGATTTCTAGATCTACTTGAAGCACATCTCTGGATGTGGTAAAAATCTTCAGAAGGATAGCCTTGTTAGTCTGGTGTAGTAAAAATGACAAGAGGCGAGTAGTACCTTATTTATTTATTTAGAATTTTTATATACCGACATTCTTGATAAAAATATCAAATCAAATCGGTTTCCATTGAAACAGAACAGTCGCAGCTATGGCGTTACATTGAAAAAGTCGTCAAAACATTAAATAATAGGTGAATATAGAAAAAAATAATTATAGATAAGCAATTATAAATAAAAACAGTTGATTATAAATAAACAGGTCATCAAAAAACGAATGACAAATATAATGGGGCGGCATAAACAGTGGAAAAAAAGCGATACATAAAGTAAGGTGTCTAATATATATTGCTATGAGTAAGCGGAATAGAAAGGGCGTGGTGGGGCCCAGGTGGCCAAGTCTGATCTTAGAGAGCAACAAACAGGCCAGGTTTTCAGGATATCCACAATGAATATGCATGAGAGAAATCTGCATACAATAGAGGCAGTGCATGCAAATCTTTCACAAACATATTCATTGTGGATATCTTGAAAACCTGGCCTGTTTGGGGGTCTCGAGGACAGGAGTTGGCCACCTCTGTATAGACTAACAAATTTATTGAGACATGAGCTTTCGGGAACTAGAATCCACTTCATCAGATGACAAAGTGTACTGTCCTCGAAAGCTCATGCCTCAATAAATTGGTTAGTCACCCGCCTCTTGTCATATTTTTTCTCTGGATCTAATAAGCAATCTATACATTTAAATAAATAGATAGATCATGGGTCCTCGAGGGCTGCAATCCTGTCAGGTGTTCTGGATTTTCACAAAGAATCGGCCAATAAAGTGCATGCAAATAGATCCCATGCATATTCATTGTGGACATTCTGAAAACCTGAGTGGCGCTCTGCAAGGACACTATTTGGGGGTCCCTGTTCTAGATCCTCTCAGGCTCTAACAGGTCAATACAGTAAAGTGCGGCCGTGGTTACCCTGCTCCTAACCCGCTTTCTATTTCGGCCGCGTTAGTCCAACCCGCGATACACAATCCCCTTTAACCCACTCTTGCCTCCTCTTTAAATCACCGGGTAACCCCTTCCGCCCGCGGCATGTATATTAGATGTAAACGATCGAATTAGCTATTCCCTCCCATACAGTAACGCGCGCCCCGACTATCACTTTTTTACCCTGCCATTTTGCCGCGCGTTTAACCTGCTAACTTACCACCTACCCTTACCCCTGCGTTAGAGGCAGGGGTAAGGGTAGGCGGCAAACTTCCCCCCAGCCCCTGCTCACCTGCCCTGGCCGCGTCCATGGGTGCTGGTCTCCGGGGCAGCCCCAGTCCTCTCTCCCCTCCTCCCGAAGCAACGAAAGCGGAAAAAAATCGAAAAAGCAATAAAAAAAAGCGAAAAAGCAAAAAAAAAAAGTAGCAAGAGAGAGAGGGGAGAGAGGACTGGCAATCCTACGCTCGGGATTGCCAGTCCTCTCTCCCCTCCTCCCGAAGCAAGGCGCGTAAAGCAGCCTTGCTTCGGGAGGAGGGGAGAGAGGACTGGCAGTGTAAAGAATGAAGCGACTTACTTTTCTTGCAGCCCCCCTCCGGAGACGGACATTGGCGAAGATGGACCGCGGCTCCCTGCCTCCAGCTGCCCGCGAAGATGGACGCCTGCACGGGCGAAAGCGGCCCCTGTGCGTGCGATTGGGCCGCTCAATGCGTGACGTCATGACGTTTGGCGTCATGGCATGTGACGTCACATCTTGAGTGGCCAAATTGTCCGCACAGGGGCTGCTTTCGCCTGTGCAGGCATCCATCTTCGCGGGCAGCTGCCTCTGGGAGGCAGGGGAGCCGCGGTCCATCTTCGCCAATGTCCGTCTCTGGAGGGGGGCTGCAAGAAAAGTAAGTCGCTTCGTTGATTTACACTACCAGTCCTCTCATCCCTCCTCCCGAAGCAAGGCTGCTTTACGCGCCTTGCTTCGGGAGGAGGGGAGAGAGGACTGGCAATCCCAAGCGTAGGAGAACCATCCACTTCCTGGTATCTGTCATTTGAAATGACATTTGAAATGACAGATACCAGCGTGTGCGTGAAGCGTTAGGCCAGCGCACCCAGGATACTGTATAGCGCTCTATACAGTAAAATGGGTTGCGCGGGCCTAACGCTTCACAGACGCTTCTTGGACGCAGCTTGCATTTGCAAGCTATTTACATACAGTATTGAGCGGTAGGTGAGCCGGACTGTGCGTGCGGCAACCGCGGGTGCGCCCGGCACTAACGCAGCTCTTCCTACCGCTCCTTACTGTATCGGCCTGTATATAAATAACAATCTATTTGTGAGAAAGGCCAGAAAAGCGCAATCTACTTTAGGTTATTTCTAGGGGTTGGAACATTTTTCAGTCTTGTTGCATCAATCACCCCTAAATATCTTAACATGAGAAAGAAACTACCTTCTACACATACAAATTTCTAAATTTTCAGCCATTTAAGTTCTGTTCTCCAAATGCTGTCTCCTCATGATCCCCCACCCCCTGCACAGATTGTAAATTTTTGGTAATGGAATAGTTTGGAACAGTATTCTGCATATTTTCTGACTGCACTTAAAGCTAAAATAAATTTCATGACTCAGCAGGAGCTCTGGTAATGTACTCTGTGTTCTTACACAAAAGCAAAGCTGAACCCCAGAGGCACATACAAGGAAAATGTTAGCATGCAGTTTTAGTCTGCATAGCTACAAAGTACATGGATCCTTCTGGATTCCTTCAAAAGAAACTACGTTGATACTTTGTACTGCAGTAGCTAGAAGGAGGAATGCGGCAAAACATCTTTCATAGATCTGAAAATGAAATGATGCTCACTTCCCTCCTCTTATGCCACGCCTTGACCAGACCCTTTTTACCAAGTGTAAATATTCAAACCTGGAGGTTGACATTCAAAGGGTTTGTCAGGGTAACCTTTTTTTTTTTTTTTTTTGGGGGGGGGGGGGGGGGAGTAACCAAGAAAGAAGCCAGAGATTTAAACATTTTCCCCACTGTCCAGATAACTTTTTACCCAAACAAAACTTGGACCTAGATTCATCAAATTGCTATACATATAGCGAAAACAGCGTCCATGATTTTTAAAAAAGGGTGTGGTTAGGCTAATTTGCAGCCTGCCACATCACATATGTAAATACCGCATGTGGTATTGTGTCAGTGCACCCTGCTTTGTGTCAGCACATCACACATTGCATCACCGTGTGGCAAGTTGCGTCAGCGTGTGGTATGTCATTTTACACAGCTAGCATAATTTAGTGTCTGGAGCATTATTTTTTCAGTTTATATATCCCGGCTTCCTGCAGCTGACTCTGAGGGTGTGTCAGGAGTTTGAAGAGATGAGATAGGTAGGTGTTGGTGGCTAGTTGGAGGTTCTATGTAGTGATTACTGAGTGAGTTGTTTGGTTTTCTGTTGCCATCTGTTTCCCTTTACCTTGATCTTTTGTCTTCTTTGTTGGAGTGAAAGTTTCTGTTTGTTAGTCCAGTTTGTCTGTCTTTTGATGTGGAGGAGTGAGGAGGAGTGGAGGCGTATTGGTGGATGAGTGGTGTTTGTGGTTAGGAGAAGTGAGGAGGATGGAGCCTGAGAAGCATGGGGAGAGAGAGGAGAGGAGAGGCGAGAGGGGGAGGGGGGAGGAGGGAGGAGAGGATGAGGAGGAGAGTATATGGGAAGATGAGGGCAGGAGCGCTAGGGGAAGGAGGAGTAGGAGTAGGGACAGGGACAGGAGTAAAGATAGGCAGGAGGGAAGGGATAGGAGGAGGTGGGGGAGAAAGGGATAGGCAGGCAAGGATGGAGGGCTTAGAGATAGGGATAGACAGGATAAGGATAGACAGAGAGGGCAGAGGGGAAAGAGTTGGCAAGGCAGGGCAGGAGAGGGAGGAAGGGAGGGGGAGAGGAGAGGGGAGTGGGAGGGAGAGGGAAAGTGAGGAAAGAGAGGACACCTCTCTGAAAGTGGAAGTGGCAGCCCTTTCTGGCAGCCAGGCAGCAGGATGCCCTCATCTCAGGGCTAACAAGTTCAGCATCCAGGATAATGAGACGGTCATTGCAGGGGTCCTGGAGCATAATGCCATGCTGTTCGGCAACCGGACGGCCAAAACCTCAAAGGCATCTAAGGGTCAGATCTGGCACAACATAGCCCAGGGCATCACCACACGCAGTGGAGTCCAATGAAGTGGGGAGCAGGAGGCGCACAGGTACTGGGACATCAAGGCACAGCTGAAAGCCAAGGTGGAGGCCAGAGAAAAATATATATGGCGGACCAGAGGAAGAGCCCCTTGTTCCATCATCTTCACCTCCATGGAGTAGCACCTTGTGCAAAGGCTGGGGCCAGATATCTTTGAGGGCATGGCTGAGTGGCTGGACCCTCACATGAGCTGCAGCTGGTAAGGTGACCTCACCTGTAAATGGGCAGACAGCAACGGGTGTACACATTTGGCATAAGATGCTCACAATGCTAAGAAGCAAAGTGCACCTCTGATGCCAAATGAAAAAGAATACTTGCTACCATTGGTACGTATGTTGTATGTTTTGTTTCCACAGCTCTCACCCACAAAGCTGCCAGTTCTAGCCGGCAAGCCCCAGGGACCAGCAGCACACCAGCCCTTTTGCACAGGCCCTTCCTGTGGATGCCCAGACCCAGGTGAGTGAGGAAAAGGAGGAGGAGCAGCAGCAGCAGCCACAGCCTCAGGAGCCATTGCAGATGCTGTAACCCCTGAGTTCACCAAGCCCACTCAATCTGTCCCTCAACCTCTCTGGCTTCATGGAGGAACAGAGCCTTGAGTGGAAGCCGATAGAATCACCACAACCTCAAGCCAGCAAACCACAGTGCCAGCCTGAAGCACCACACCCTTGGCAGGAGCAGCCCAAAAGCCCTGTCATGTCACATTTGGAGGCCCAAATTCCTGCACTCCACACCACCACCATCACCACCACCACCAGACTCGGCACCAGTACCCACAACACCCCCCCCCACCAACAGAGGAGTCCGTGCACGAGCAGCTGGACCAGCTGGAAAGGAAGCATATATGGGCAGAGCTAGTGTGCTTCAGGAAGGCTGTCAACAGGCAGAACTAGATCCTGCAAAATCAAACTGCCATAAACATGTAGAATGTTATGACACTGGCCGCAGCAGTCAATAGCATGATGAACGTGCTGATGCAGATCCTGAAAAGGATGCCCAAGCAGCGATCAGAGTCTTCCCCAGTGTCACTGGAGTCCACACCCTACAGCAGTCCCTGGGCTGACAGATGCCCCCCAAGTGGCAAACCACGATGTGGCAAGGGAGCCATAAAGGACCAAAGGTTGTGGCATCGAATGCCAAATAAGAAGAGTTGTACCAACATTTCTGGGAGGCCCCTCTACAGAGTTCCTATGCTAACTAGATGGAAGACGCCTGCTGGGCCCATCCTCACTACAGAGTTCCTGTGCAAGCAGACAGAAGGGATGGTCTACTGTCAGCCATTGTGGTCCAGCAGCCTAACTCTAAAGCCCTCCTCAATGCTCTACCCATATTCTATCCTCCTTAATGCAGCCTCCAGTCATGGTCCAGCTGTTGCCTCTTCTCATCATGTCTCATCTCATCTCAGTTCATGCTGCTGATGATTCTGTCTCCATGCTGCTGTGTCATCTCCTGGGTTTCTTGCCTCCATGCTGCTGGGTCATCTCCTGGGCTTCCTGCTTCCATGCTGCTGTGTCTTCTCCTGGGTCTCCTGCTTCCATGCTGCTGTGTCTTCTCCTGGACCTCCATGCTGTGCTCTTTGGTCCTGGTTCTTCTTTCTTCACTCTGCTGCCTTGCCCCCTTAGGCTGTCCCTTTGAGTGTACAGTATATGCTCCTAAGGAAGACAACAAGAGGTAAAGATGTTTATTAATGGGGACCTTCAATACTGCTTCTTGTTGCCTTCTTCACACTGCATACTCTTAGCTAACTCCTGCTTACATAGGCCAGTATGTAAGATGGACAGTAGCTAGCTGCCCAACACAGTATATTGTGTACATGTAGAGCTTGTGTGGTGTTAAGGGGAAGTTAGAGTCATCATCACACAAGACTTGATCTTCAGTCCCCTCACGTGTCATGACTCAAACCTGTACCCAACCATTTGTACTTTTCACAGTAAACCAAATAGGATGTCTACTTGCTGATAGTTGGAACAAAGTCTCGGCTGCTGTGTGACAACTAGGGATGAGAAGTAAGGGAGTATTGTTATGTTGAGAATGTCAGATAGGCCAATAGCAGAGGCCTAGAGGGCTGCTGCTACTGCTTGGGACAAGGCAGCCTTCCACAAACTAGGTGGCACCCCTGTACTGGCATGGCTTGGGGATCTGTATAACATGTGTAAGGTAAGGATGACCTTACAGGTAGCAGCCAGGTCCCGAAGGCAGCCCACTACAGGGATGGCAGTCAGCCTGTGGAAGTCTGCACATACACTGCCTGCTCTGGGGTTTGGATTGCTGTGGTAAGGGAGAGACCTCCTATTGCATCAGTACCCCCCAGAGACAGAGATTGCCTCCATATTGCTCCATGGTGAGACCGCACCTTGAATACTGTGTACAATTCTGGTCGCTGCATCTCAAAAAAGATATAGTTGCGATGGAGAAGGTACAGAGAAGGGCAACCAAAATGATAAAGGGGATGTAACATAAGAACATAAGAATATAAGAATATGCCATACTGGGTCAGACCAAGGGTCCATCAAGCCCAACATCCTGTTTCCAACAGTGGCCAATCCAGGCCATAAGAACCTGGCAAGTACCCCAAAACTAAGTCTATTCCATGTTACTGTTGCTAATGGCAATGGCCCTAACATAGGGCCACTGCCATTAGCAGTTTTTCCCCTACGAGGAAAAGCTGAAGAGATTAGGGCTGTTCAGCTTGGAGAAGAGATGGCTGAGGGGGGATATGATAGAGGTCTTTAAGATCATGAGAGGTCTTGAATGAGTAGATGTGACTCGGTTATTAACACTTTCGAATAATAGAAGGACTAGGGGACATTCCATGAAGTTAGCAAGTAGCACATTTAAGACTAATCGGAGAAAATTCTTTTTCACTCAACGCACAATATAGCTCTGGAATTTGTTGCCAGAGGATGTGGTTAGTGCAGTTAGTGTAGCTGTGTTCAGAAAAGGTTTGGATAAGTTCTTGGAGGAGAATTCCATTAATTGCTATTAATCAAGTTGACTTAGGGAATAGCCACTGCTATTATTTATTTATTTCGGGCTTTTTTATACCGACACTCATGATACCAATCATATCGTATCGGTTTACAATAAACAGCGGTGCAATAACATTAACATCAGTGTGAACAATAGGCGAAGAGTGAAAAAGTGAATAAAAGTTACAATAAAACAGGGGCACTTGAACTGGGAGGAGGAAAAGCCAGAGTCATGGCTAACATAGAAATAAATAATATCTAGTCTCAGAAATAAATAATATCTAGTCATATACTTAGGACTATAATAATCACTTGTACTCAGGACTGTAATATAACGTCAGAAGCCATGTCAGGGATGGGGAACATCGACTGGCAGACCAAGGCGGATTATAGCAGTTGGGGTGGTCATAGATCCGGGAAGGCTTATAGAAATAGCCAAGTCTTGAGTTTCTTTCTGAATGTCTGCGTGCAAGGTTCTTGTCTAAGGTCTGGGGGCATGGTATTCCAGATGGTTGGCGCTGCTGTCGAGAAGGCTCAAACTTTGGTGGATGAGAGGTGTGTGAATTTGGCTGGGGGGGTGTGTAGTGAACCTTTGTATGCTTCTCTGATGGGTCTGGAAGAGAAGTGTAGCGTGAGTGGGTAGTGTAAATCGATGGGTGTTCTGTTGTAAATAGCTTTATGGATGATGGTGAGGCACTTGTGTAGAATTCTGAAGTTTACTGGGAGCCAATGTAGGTTTTTCAGGATAGGTGTGATATGGTCTCTTCTGTTGGAGTTTGTTAAAATTCTGGTGGCCGAATTTTGTAGCATCTGAAGCGGTTTGGTGGAGGAAGCGGGAAGGCCTAGCAGAATGGAATTGCAGTAATCTAATTTGCATCAGTAATTGCATCAGTAGCATGGGATCTTCTTAGTGTTTGGGTAATTGCCAGGTTTTTGTGGCCTGGTTTGGCCTCTGTTGGAAACAGGATGCTGGGCTTGATGGACCCTTGGTCTGACACAGAATGGCAATTTATTTTGTTCTTATGTTCTTATGAGGGTAATATAGCACGTCACTCACCGAGTCGCACAGTGACACACTTATCTTTTGAGTACAGACTACCTGCAGCATTTTGTGCACCTACTCATGGGCAATGCATATGTCCCTGGAATGTTTGTCATCAAACAACATTGATGTGTGTAGCGCTTATTCATAACTGCTAATGAGGTAGTCAGAGTCCTTCCTTGGCAATGATTATGTATAGCCTTGGCAATGATTATGTATAGCTGGCCACATAAAACACATCTGTCAGAGGCATATATGACACCTGCATTTTCTGAGGTACTGACATGTGCCCCTCAAGGCCTTAGGTAACATTAAAGGCGTGTCTTGCAAGAGAACAACACAGAAATACCATCAGCCATCAGGGTAACCACATGAGACCAGAGATCCCAGATCAGTAACCAAAGGGAAAAGCTCATTGTACTGGATGAATCTGACATCAGAGGCACTAATCTTGCGAAGGGAAAGGGTGAAGTGGATAACAAAACTCAACTAAAATCACAAAAGGAGTCCAGGAACAACAGTAACCTGAATGATGAAATCTGGAAAGCTATGTGCACAAATGCTCGTAGTTTGGGCAATAAAATCCCAGATCTGCAAGCCCTAATGGAGGAGGCAGACTTGGACGTTATTGCTGTCACAGAGACATGGTTCATGGAATCGCATGATTGGGATACGGCAATACCGGGCTATAACTTGTTAAGGAAGGACCGAGAGGATAGGAAAGGGGGAGGAGTGGCTCTTTATATCAGAAACAATATCCAAGCATCTGAGCTGCAAGGAAGATGGGGCAATGAAGAAGCTTTATGGGCCAACCTAAAAAGAGATGGAGCATCCAGTTTTATTGGAGTGGTTTACAGACCTCCAAACTAAAAGGAAGAGCTGGACAGAGATCTGGTTGAAGACATCCAAAAGATGGGAAAGAAGGGAGAAGTGGTGATCGTTGGAGACTTTAATTTGCCGGATGTAGACTGGAGAATCCCATCTGCAGAATCGAACAGTAGTAAATAGTAGGGATGTGAATCGTTTTTGAACGATTAAAATTATCGTCAGATAATTTTAAAATTGTCCAAAATCGTTAGAGTGCACGATACAATACAAATGCCCACGATTTATCGTCAGGGGGATTTGTATTGTATCGTTAAATAGGGCACACCAAAAAAGCCCCTAAACCCACCCTGACCCTTTAAATTGACCCGACCCGACCCATCGCTATTTTTTTTTTATGGAGGCCCGCGCCGCAAGAAAAAAAACAACCCATCCGACCCTTTAAATCGACCCCCCCAAACCTTTTAAAGTTACCTGGTGGTCCAGGGGGTCCTCGGGGGGCCTCGGGGAGAGAGCCAGGGGGGCCTCGGGGAAAGATTTCCCAGGCATCAGCTGTTCTAAAAAAAAAAAAAAAATGGCGCCGATGCCCCTTTGCCCTTTTGCCCCTTTGCCCTTACCATGTGACAGGTATCCGTGCCATTGGCCGGCCCCTGTCACATGGTAGGAGCACTGGATGTCCGGCACCATCTTTACTCATCAGCCCATATTATACTATGGGCTGATGGCCGGCGCCATGTTTAAAGATGGCGCCGGCCATCTTTACTCATCAGCCCATATTATACTATGGGCTGATGAGTAAAGATGGGATAAACACTGTGGATCCATAAAGTCTAAAGGATGTGAATGAAGAGAAGAGGCATGGGAGTGGCTTGCTTGCGGGAATGACAGCTACTACCTGGAGATTAATATCCTTATTCAATAAACATACACACAGTTAATGTGACTCCAACATTGCTCTATGCTTCAACAGCAAGAGGAAATGTGGAAAAAAGGATTTGCATCCACAAAAAAGCAGGGGAGTAGCTTGCTTGTTACGGCGGTTACTATCCCAAACCAAATAAGCCTGATACTTCACTTTCAATGCACATCCAGCATAGCTCTCTGCTTCAACGGCAGAGAGAAGGAAGAAAAGATGATTTATATTCAGCATCAACCAACAAGGAATGAATTACATAGTCTGGGTAAACAAATAAGCATGGGTGTAGCTTGCTTGTTATGGCGGCTACTACCCCGAATCAATTAAGCATGATACTTCACTTGGAATACATATCCAGCGCAGCTCACTGCTTCAACAACAGGGGGAATGAAGTAAAGAGGATTTATATTCACACAACCAACAAGGACTGAATTGCACAGGCAGGGTAAACAAACGGGAGTAGCTTGCTTATTATGGTGGTTACTACCCCAAACCAATTAGCTAGATACTTCACTTAGATGCAGCTCCAACAATGCTGTCTGCATCTATGGTGGGGGTGGAAGGGAATTGGAACCAAAAAGTTACCAATAAGGGCCCTGACCTAAGCGGTCAGAGTAACAGATAAGTATGAAAACAAATAGGTGTGAAAGCTTGCTGGGCAGACTGGGTGGGCCGTTTGGTCTTCTTCTGCCGTCACTTCTATGTTTCTATGTTTCTATGAGCAGTCGGCCTATACATTCAGCACTGTGTCCTTTGTACTATTGAGGCAGCTTGTAGGCTCATGAAGTCATCAGCTGACAACAGTTTCTCTAGCCTTAATGCTTTACACAGAGCAGATCACTGAGAGTGCAGGAGTACACTTATCCTGCTCATCACTAACTGTAAAAGTGACTTACATCACATGAGGAGCAACATAGAGGACAGCAGCTCTTCCTGATTTCCCACAAGTCATGACAGGCATGTGGATGAGCAAGGGCTTGCAACTATTAAACTACGGAAATGTGTGGAGTGATGTTGGAAACGGAACTATCTGCAAGCTGTTTGGCGCTAAGAGTGCTCAGCCTATGTGCTTTAAGGGTGGTAACAGATTGCACCACGACAGTAAGAGATAGGGATGTGAATCGTGTGATCGATCGTCTTAACGATCGATTTTGGCTGGGGGGGAGGGAAATCTGATTGTCATGTTTTGTTTTGTTTTAAAATCGTAAAAAATCATAAATCGGGGAGGGCGGGAAAACCGGCACACCAAAACAACCCTGAAACCCACCCCGACCCTTTAAAACAAATCCTCCACCCTCCCAAACCCCCCCAAAATGTTTTAAATTACCTGGGGTCCAGTGGGGGGGGGGGGGGTCCCGGCGTGATCTCCCGCAATCTCCTGCTCTCGGGCCACGGCTGCGTCAATAGAAATGGCGCTGGTGGCCCTTTGCCCTTACCATATGACAGGGCAAAGGTAGCGCCGGCGCCATTTTGGTTCCTGTCACCCGACGTCACGAGTGCAGGAGATCGCTCCTGGACCCCCGCTGGACCCCCAGGGACTTTTGGCCAGCTTGGGGGGGCCTCCTGACCCCCACAAGACTTGCCAAAAGTCCAGCGGGGGTCCGGGAGCGACCTCCTGCACTCGCGCCGTATTGCCGTATTGCCGGCGCTACTTTTGCCCTCACTAGGTCATACGACCGTATGACCTAGTGAGGGCAAAGGTAGCGCCGGCGCAGTTGGCCCTGCCTCCTGATGCGCGCGCATGGGGAGGAACTCCATTTAAAGGGGCCAGCGCAGGAAAACCTCAGTCCGGCTGTAGATGACGTCAGACGCCCTCAGGGTATAACTACCCTGCAGCTAGACCACTCCAGTGCCTTGCAACGAGGTTCCTCAGGTTTCCTGATTGCTAGTTGCTGCGTTCTTCTGGATTGCTCTCCGTTCCTGACCCGGCTTGACTCCTGTCTCATTTCCGTCTTCGTCCCTTGGCTCTGGTATCTGCTTCTGACCTCTGGTTCTGACCCGGCTTCGTCCACAACTTCTCCTTCAGCCTCTATCCCTGGCTTGGCTTGCTCTGACCTCTGGCTCCGACCCGGCTCCATCCACGACTCCGTCTTCTGCCTCATCCCTGGCTTGGTTCCTCCTCCGGCTCCCGGCTTCCAACTCAGCTTCCTTCCTGGTCTTCGCTGGCCCAGAAGATTCGCCTAAGTCCCAGCGGCCGGGCCCCTATGGGCACCTCCTGGGGGGCTCCGGCTTCCAGGGTGAATCTCCAAAAGTCCCAGCGGCCGGACTCCTACAGGCTTCTCCTGGGGGAGTACCGGCTTCCAGGGTGAAGACTCTTCAGCCACCGGGGCCCAACATCGTCCATCCTCTCAACCTTGCCGAGTCCTTGGTCGCATAGGACTCCACCTCGTCCCAGTGCCGAAGCCTTCCCTGAGTCCTCCGAGCCGCCTCCCGGTTGGGACGCTTGCTGTGGTCCTCCACAGCGCGCCATCCTCTGTTCCAACCGGCCCAAGGGTCCACAACCATAACAGTTTGCAAGGCCATGGATCCGGCGGACCTTGCACGCTTGAAGGCCATTCCAGGGATAGCCCATAGGCTATAACAACATCAAATGTGCCTCGATACCCTGACGGCAACGGTACAAGCCTTAGCCGACCGTGTCGGTGGAACCACGGCTGCCAGTTCCACGGCACCCAGAGCTGGGGTTCCTCCTGCAGCTTCAGTTCCTATCCAGATGCCAGCACCTTCGCGGTTTTCAGGAGACACGAGGCTCTGCCGAGGATTCCTGAACCAGTGCTATATTCGGTTCGACCTTCTCCCACTTCAGTTTCCAACCGACCGGGTCAAGACCAGTTTTATTATTTCCCTACTGGATGGGAAACCTTTGGCCTGGGCCTCCAACCTTCTGGAGCGCCAGGATCCCCGCCTGAACAATCTGGTCCACTTTGTTTCCGCGTTTAGGCAGGTCTTTGACGAGGCCGCTCGCAAACCCACTGCTGCCTCCGAGTTGCTCCAGCTGCGGCAGGGCAACCGGCCCCTAGCGGAACATGCCATGAACTTTCAGACCCTCGCTGCTGAGTTAAACTGGGGAAGTGACAGTTTACACGGTATCTTCCTGGAGAGTCTCTCCCTGAGATTGCAAGATGAGTTGGCGGCCCAAGATCTCCCTGATGATCTGAACGATCTTATTGACTTGGTAGGCCGGGTGGACCGTCACATCCAGCGTCGCTTCTGAGAGAGGAGGGTGGTTCATAGGCCTGCTACCGCTGGGTCCGCTCCTTCCCACCGTGGGATTTCCCCGCCTGCCTCTTCTGGGACCCAAGATGTTGAACCCATGCAGGTGGGTCGAGGACCCCTCTCCCAAGAGGAAAGAAGGAGACGCCGCTCACTGGGTCTTTGCCTGTACTGCTGTGGAAGAGGCCACTTCCTTGCTCGTTGTAGTGAACGCCCGGGCAACGCTCGGACCTAGGGACAGCGGGGGAGCTAACCCTAGGTCACGCCGCTACCGACTCCCCATGCTTCGTTCCAGTAACTCTTCTTCTCCCGGACGGAGAGTTTGAAACACAAGCCCTGATCGACTCAGGGGACGGGGGAAAACGTCATCCTCCAGGAATTAGTTCAGCAACTCCGAATCGGGGTGCAACCCCAAAGACCTCTGCTTCGCATATCCTCCATCCAGGGGAGACTCCTTCCTGGCACCATTGCCACGCGTACCCAGCCGCTCGTCCTACGTACGGGCGTTTTGCATCAAGAGGAGATTTCATTTCTCATTCTAGAGAAATCCATGCACCTGATCATCCTGGGGCTGCCCTGGCTTCGGAGACATTCACCTGTCATCGCCTGGGACTCCCTCCAGTTGGCGTCCTGGGGTCCAGCCTGCTTCAGCACCTGCCTGAAGGGAATACCTTGCTCTTCGGTACCGCTCCTGACGACTCCTTTGGCGCTACCTCCCCAGTATCAGGAGTTCCATGACGTTTTCTCCAAGGAGAGAGCCGAAATTCTTCCGGAACATTGTCCGTTTGATTGTGCGATCAACCTGCTGCCTGGTACCACACCACCGCAGGGTTGGGTCTATCCACTGTCTCTTCCCAAGCTATGTCTGTGTACATCTGGGAGAACCTGGAGCAAGGGTTCATTCGGCCATCCAAGTCCCCGGCAGGAGCAGGTTTCTTCTTCGTCGCTAAGAAGGATGGGTCACTTCACCTCTGCATAGATTACCGTGGCTTGAACAGCATTACTTGGCGAGACCGATACCCCCTGCCGCTGATACCGGAGCTCCTAGACAGATTGCAGGGGGCCAAGATCTTTACTAAATTGAATCTCTGAGGAGCATACAACCTGGTGCAGATTCGTCCTGGTGATGAATGGAAGACCGCTTTCAATATGAGGGGTGGCCATTATGAGTACTTGGTTATGCCCTTTGGCCTTTGCAACGCCCCGGCGGCCTTCCAAAGCCTCATGAATGAGGTCCTCAGAGACATGCTACACTCTTCGGTCATAGTCTACCTTGATGATGTCCTTATATACTCTAAGGATCTGGAGACGCACCGCCAAGATGTCCGACAAGTACTGCTAAATAGAGATGTGAATCGTGTCCTCGATCGTCTTAACGATCGATTTCGGCTGGGAGGGGGAGGGAATCGTATTGTTGCCATTTGGGGGGGTAAAATATCGTGAAAAATCGTGAAAAATCGAAAAAACGTAAAATCGCAAAACCGGCACATTAAAACCCCCTAAAACCCACCCCCGACCCTTTAAATTAAATCCCCCACCCTCCCGAACCCCCCCCCCCAAATGACTTAAATAACCTGCGGGTCCAGTGGCGGTCCGGAACGGCAGCGGTCCGGAACGGGCTCCTGCTACTGAATCTTGTTGTCTTCAGCCGGCGCCATTTTCCAAAATGGCGCCGAAAAATGGCGGCGGCCATAGACGAACATGATTGGACGGCAGGAGGTCCTTCCAGACCCCCGCTGGACTTTTGGCAAGTCTTGTGGGGGTCAGGAGGCCCCCCCCAAGCTGGCCAAAAGTTCCTGGAGGTCCAGCGGGGGTCAGGGAGCGATTTCCCGCCGCGAATCATTTTCGTACGGAAAATGGCGCCGGCAGGAGATCGACTGCAGGAGGTCGTTCAGAGAGGGTTCCGGCGCCTCGCTGAACGACCTCCTGCAGTCGATCTCCTGCCGGCGCCATTTTCCGTACGAAAGCGATTCGCGGCGGGAAATCGCTCCCTGACCCCCGCTGGACCTCCAGGAACTTTTGGCCAGCTTGGGAGGGGCCTCCTGACCCCCACAAGACTTGCCAAAAGTCCAGCGGGGGTCCGGAAGGACCTCCTGCCGTCCAATCGTGTTCGTCTATGGCCGCCGCCATTTTTCGGCGCCATTTTGGAAAATGCGCCGGCTGAAGACAAGATTCAGTAGCAGGAGCCCGTTCCGGACCGCTGCCGTTCCGGACAGCCGCTGGACCCGCAGGTTATTTAAGTCATTTGGGGGGGGGGGGGTTCGGGGGGGTGGGGGGTTTAATTTAAAGGGTGGGGGGGGGGTTTTAGGGGGTTTTAGTGTGCCGGCTCACGATTCTAACGATTTATAACGATAAATCGTTAGAATCTCTATTGTATTGTGTTCCATAATGGTTTAAGACGATATTAAAATTATCGGACGATAATTTTAATCGTCCTAAAACGATTCACATCCCTACTGCTAAAGCTCCGAGAGAACAAACTTTATGCTAAGTTGGAAAAGTGCGTTTTTGAACGGGATTCGTTACCCTTCTTAGGGTATACAGTGTCCTCCACCGGCTTCTTGATGGACCCCGAAAAGGTTGCTGCAATCAGAGACTGGCTACAACCTCAGGGGGTGAAGGCACTTCAACGATTCCTGGGGTTTGCCAATTTTTATTGGCAGTTCATTCCCCCACTACTCTCAGATGGTGGCTCCTCTGACGGCCCTCATGAGGAAGGGGGCCGATGCTGAATTGGCCAACAACGGCCATATGGGCCTTCCGCATCTTGAAAGAGGCATTCCTCCAGGATACCTGCCTGCGTCATCCAGACCCCCAACGTCAGTTCATCGTAGAGGTGGATGCCTTGGATATAGCCGTGGGGGCATTTCTAAGCCAGTCGTCTGCCAGAGGCAAGCTCCTGCCATGTTCCTTCTACTCTCGCAAATTCACACCGGCGGAAAGGAACTATGGCATTGGCGATAAGGAGCTATTGGCTATTAAGCTAGCTTTCGACGAGTGGCGCCAATGGCTGGAAGGGGCCCTGCACCTGATTATCGTCTACACTGATCACAAGAACCTCGAGTACTTGTGCCGGGCCCAGTGCCTTAATCCCCGGCAGGCACGCTGGGCACTCTTCTTTAGCCGATTCCACTTTTCCCTCCAATATCGACCGGCAGAGAAGAACATACGAGTGGATGCGTTCTCCTGTACATCGGAGCCTGAAGATGCACCTAACCCGCCTCAATACATCCTGGATCCAGCCAAGGTATTGCTAGCGGCTTCTGAAGTGGCTCTGGCGGGTAAGACGGTGGTACCTACTCGTTCTCGCAAAAAGGTTCTAGCCTGGGCTCACGATTCTCTGACCGCTGGACATCCAGGGATCGCCACGACTTTGGAACTCCTGAGTTCTATTGGTAGCTGCGAATCAAGGACGACGTACGCCAGTATGTCCAGTCATGTCCTACCTGTGCTCGACAGAAGTCTCTCCATGGACGCCCCTGGGGGCTTCTACAGCCACTGCCCACTCCCGTGGAGCCCTGGACTCACCTGTCCACTGACTTTATTGTGGATCTACCAGTTTACGATGGGAAGACTGTGATCTGGGTCACGGTCGACCGCTTTTCAAAGATGGCCCACTTTGTGCCTCTGCCAAGGCTAAGAAGTACGCTGATCGGTTACGACGACCATCCCCGGTCCTCCATCCAGGGAGTAAAATCTGGTTGAGCACCAGGAATATTCGACTACGGGTCCCTTCTATCCTCCTGGCTCCCAAGTATATTGGTCCATTTCCCGTAGCGGAACGAGTTGGGGTGGTATCCTACCGCCTGCGATTACCTTCCACTTTACGGATTCACGACGTGTTCCACGTGTCTTTGCTTAAGCCTGTGGTGCTCTCCTCCTTTCATGATAAAACTCCGGAACCCACCGCTGCTGAAGCTGAGACCGATGGCATCTATACGGTGAAGGAAGTTCTGGACGTACGATTCCACCATCATCGGTGGGAATACCTCCTCTCGTGGGAGGGCTACGGTCTGGAGGAAAACTCCTGGGAGCCTTCTTCCCATATCTTGGATAAAGACCTCCTTCGTCAGTTCCATCTGGATCACCCAAGTAAACCCAGGCCTCCTGGGAGGGGGCATAGGAGAGGGGGTACTGTTGCGGTCCCGGTCCGTGCCCCGGTCCCTCCACCTACCTCGGGGGCAGCCCGGGCTGTTTCCAGGCTTCCTCGGGCCTGCAGGCCTTCCAGCGCATCTCTCCCTCCTCGGGGAGTACCGGCTTCCAGGGTGAAGACTCTTCAGTCACCGGGGCCCAACGTCGTCCATCCTCTCAACCTTGCCGAGTCCTTGGTCGCATAGGACTCCACCTCGTCCCAGTGCCGAAGCCTTCCCTGAGTCCTCCGAGCTGCCTCCCGGTTGGGACGCTTGCTGTGGTCCTCCACAGCGCGCCATCCTCTGTTCCAACCGGCCCAAGGGTCCACAACCGTAACACTATTAGAGCACTCTGATGTCAGCAACTGGCTCCAGTTTTCAGGACAGATAAATTCTGTCCTGATTTGTAACACATTACATGCAGAGATTTCATCAGATTTCATACAGATTTTCTGAGCAAAACCAAGACTATCTATACCTGCATGAATGGGAGTAAGGCCAGGCCTGGATCAACATATCCAGGAATTCTGGATCTAGTTGGAAAACCTAGTCAGCAGTGGCTCTAAAACTGGTGATGCAGTGGCGTCAGCTTTGTCTTGGCACGCCCAATGTGACAGTAAGCTGACCCAGTACAGGTGTATGAGTTCACATGCACATGTTTGTCAGCTAAGGAATGAAGCAGTAAAATGGGAAACCTTTAACTGTCTACCTTTAGGCTGTGTCTTTAAGCTTCAGAGCTATTTAATATTTACAGCATTTCTAGAGCTGTAGCTCTCCATGCTCGAGGACCAGCTAGGGTGGTATCACACTTGAGGCACTCTCATCCACATTTGAGTGCTAGGATGGGTCTGCAGGGGAGGCCCAGCAAGCCACACAATGCTAGCTAAACGAAACTATGAACTCTGTTGGCAGTCATTCAGAAACTCACGTGTCACACATGCCTCTTTCAGTGTCACTATGAGGCATAACGCATTATGGCAGCCACATGTATTTGATGTCATCTTTATTTTTAGAACTGTTTTTACCCTTTACTGCTCCATTGTCAATACAAATCCTGAGTAGGCATGTGTGTTTTCTGTTACACAGTGACCCAGACAGAGAAGCAGTGAAAGAAAGAAAAATGATAGCGAGGAGAGCAGCAGCTACTGGCCTCCCTTCTCTGGAAGGGGATGTGGAAGGTGAGGCCTATCAGGCATTGTAGCGTTGTATAAGGTTTTGGCAAAGCTGGCTACCACTCTGCATGGTGTCCTCAGCTCCTGCAGGGACACATGGGGGATCTGGGTGGAGATCATGAAATATATCCATTCGTAGTCCATGGCATAGAGTGATATAATGGAAATCACAGCAGAGCAGCACTATATCTCCAACTTTGGGTGGGGCAAACATTAAAGCTCCACTGTCTTGTCCAAATAGTGAAATCGACTTTTGAGAACTCCAAAGGTACATTCAATGACACAGCAGGTAGCACATAAGGCCTCATTGTACCTTGTCTCTGCCAGCATGTTGGGAATGACAACGGAGGTAAGAAGCCAGGGCCTGCAACCATACCCAGAATCTCCAGAGGCAAAGACAGATTTAAGCCATCAATCATAGCATTGTCACTTCCAGATCTGGCTTGCAAACCACAGCATCCTATAAGACTGTATAAGGTAGCCTGTACCTTTTCCTGAGCTTTAAAGGGTGATTTGCCTAGCTTAAGTGCTTATCACATTGTTCTGGGCCAGTATATGTGCAGGATAGCAGTAGCCAAAAGTAGCTCAGCTCTTCCAGACTACTAAATCACATCTGGGTATTCCAATAATTGCATGCCAAGCCCTCGCAACTGAGCTAAGGATACTGGTGTGTAGCAGGCTTCCAGCCTTGAAGCAATACATAAGAGCTGTCACACTTGTGTTAGATGAAAAACGGTACCTCATGGTGCGATTGTGAATGTCCCTGCCAGCTCTGCAGGATGTCCTCCATATAAACCAATTTGTGAGGCCCATCACAGGAAATATGCCAGGCCACTGCTTTTGGATGAGGTGTGTGAGGCTCAAAACAAACAATAGCCGACACTCTGGATGATGCTTCACTAACCGGCTTCGGGTGATCGTCCAGTACCAGCAGTTGGACACTTCAAGCTTGTTATTAACCAGTGAGATATAAATAGTGTTGCGCCCATCATTCTCAGACGGCTTCACCTGACATGCCTCACCTCTATTTCAGCCTTCTCCACCAGCCTCGGGAGAATGGCGTCCATAGCGTCTCCTTGCCACACCCTCCGGCGCCCCAGAGCAGCTTTGGCGCAGTGTCCCGCCATGTTGACCTGAGTTCTCCTAGGGTGCGCGTGCACGCCTCACATCTTGTAGCAGTGTTGGCATGAACCTCGGGGGCCATCCCCTCTCGAGTGACGTCACTGCTTCCGACTACAAAAGGTTGCCCATTTTCTGACTCTCACCGAGTTAGCAACGGATTGGATTCGTTCCGGTCTGAAGCTGCTCTGCCGCTTCTGCTGCTGCTGGAAGCTATCTTCACCCTCCAGGGTTCTACTAGCTTGGGTACCCGCTCCTCGGGGGCCCTTTGCTTATTTCCAGGTGCCTATCCTGAATCCAGGTACTCGCTCCTCGAGGGCCTGTGTGTCTATCCTGGTGCCTGCTACCAAGTCTACCTGTTGGAACACTATCTATCAGCTACAGAGAATGAGTACTACTTCTCCCAGTCTGTTCATCTACAGTTCCTCGTTGTCTATCTGCATCGGGCCCTACACCACCATTGTGGAATGGGACTCCTCTGCCGAGGATCACACTGTTGCTACCTATCCCCTCTCTCTACTGCTTATTGGGAACTCTATCTACTCAGCTACAAGGGAGTGTGTAATAACATCTGCCAATCTGTCTCTCCTACAGCGACTCACTGGATATCTGCATCGGGGCCTTATACCATTATTGTGGGACAGGTCTCCTCTGCCGAGGATCACAGACTGTTGCTATCTAATCCACTCTCTTCTGCCACCTCTGATGAACTATACAAGCTGCATAATAAAGATATATTCTCTGTGTTTGTGCATTTGAGTCTAGCCTGGTGCTACAGTTTCCTACGGGGCTCCTCACCATGGGAGTCACTATCACTGTTGCCCCTAAGAATCCACCAAACACCTCGATATCATAACAAATAGCTCCCAAAGGCACGATAGGAACAGTGCCATTTTGAAAATGAACAAGTTGAAAGCATATAATGCCTGCTCACATACTAGGCTTTTGGGCTGGTGCATTGTTTGCCGTAACAAGATTTGCAGGCCTCTGCAGCATGGGGAGAAAAAGTCAGGACCTGGGGAATTCGCCTGCAGACATAACTGTACAAGCCACTTGTCACGGATGCTTTTCCTCCCCTATAGCCACCCCCCATGTCCGTGCTATTTGCCACAAATACATAACCAGAGATGGAATATAGAAAGAAACGTCTCTCTTACCTATGAGCCAAACGTCACTGTACAGGCCATCCTCAAAATTGTCACATGGCCTGATTGCCTAAGTATAAAGGAATTGTGTATGGCTCCCGGGTACCTGGCCACCACGTGAAGGATACACATTCAAGCATCACAGACCACCTGCACGTTGATGGAGTGGAAGAGCTTTCTGTTGCAGTACATCTCCTCCCTGTCACGGGGTGGGTTGGTGGCCACGTGAGTGCAGTCAATAGCTCCCAGAACACTGGAGAAAGTTTGCAAAGGCATAAAAGCCTCTCTTCTAATCCAATAAGTCCTGCCTGTCCCAAGGAAATGCTATGTAGCTATTAATGTGGTCTGCATTTTTATGACCTGGACGAGACAGCAGGAAAAAGTGGTTTGGGCCATTCCCCCATGATCCCTACTGTCATTTGGAAGGAGCAGGTTGCCATGAAATGCAGGGCGGCCAACAGTTTGGTGAGGCCAGGAATAGTGTGGGACCTTTCTGTGACCGGATCCAGATCCCAGCGGATTTCTTCATATAATTCCAGGATATCCCGAGAGCTGAGGCGATACCTGCAAACCACATAATCCTCTGGCAAGCCCAGCAAGGATGTTCATGGAGAAAAGATGCACTCCCTGTATCTCCTCTGCCATGGCCGCCTGCGTGCCAGATGCTGTCCTGGGCTCCGACCCTGCGGGGCCCGTGGCTCAGCCTCCAGTGCAGGGACTTCCCTAGGAGGGCATGGAACTGGCCTTGCCTGCTCTTGAGGTTGCAGTTGTCTGCGGTGAGCCTCACGTACATCCAGCATCCCCCAACAATTAAACTTGCCACAAACATTATGGCTTTAGGAAGCTAGACCAGGTAAGAACAGGTGTTTTTAGTGGTGCAGGAAGGCCTGGTAGGTGTGTCTGTTACAATTCCTTTTTTTATCATGCGCTATAATTGCTGCAATAATACCTGCGATCTGCGATAACAGCTGCGGGAGTAAGATAAATCATTTTTTCACCATACTGTAAAAAAAATAAAAAGGTGTAGTTATTTCCGGTGTTAAATCCCACACTAATGTGTGTTACTCTATCCCACTCTATACTAGCAGACTCATTTCCATTTACCCTGCCCAAACTCCTCCCACTTGAATACTCAGTTTTTAATTTGCATACACATTTTATGTTGCTTTATTTAGTGCACATGTTACGGCATTATTGCGCACGATAAGGCCTTAAGAAGAAATAATAAATGACCCAGTTAGTCAGATAAAAAGAAACTATGAAGGAGGTGTTCCCAGGGCTAGTGAGCACTGATATTCAATGCTACCTGGCTAAAGATAGCCGGGAAGTCTGGTGAGAAAATACCAATCCTGAACTTGCCCGGCTAATTTTATCTATGACAGCCAGAACAAAAGCAAGCACTTCAAACGTCTAAGAAGGGGAGTGTTTGGCGTCAGGAAGTCTATATTTATCCATACCCATTGGATCCCAGTTATCTGTATCCCTTGTTCGACGTAATGCACTCGTTGTTATGCTGTTCCTCGTTTCGATGTAAACCGATCTGATATGTTCTTTTGCACATGAATGTCGGTATAAAAAAGTTCCAAATAAATAAATAAATAGTTGTTTTTTGAAAGAGTAATCATACTAAAGATGGCAATGGCCATTGCAATATTTCAGCACAGCAAGTCTGAGTAATTGACAGCTCTGTGTTCCATCCCATTCCCCCGTTCTGCATCATCCAGTCAATCTATGCCATGCCAAAATGATTTTCTCCAAGGGCCATAGACCACAGGAAGATAGAATGGAGGAGAGATATCTGACCTTGGTGCCTTCTAAGAGAAACTTATGGTTCAACTGCTGTCCTGCAGTGTTCACTTGCAGAATGTTCCTAGCATCTGAGACCATGCAGGACATGCAGTGCAATGTTTCAGCACAATCCTGGTGCTTGATTGAACCGTGTGCACCAGTGGGATGGATCTTTATTTCCAGGAGTTACAGCATTGTGCATTATATGCTGGGCACTGTACAATATTCTTTGAAAAAATAGTAATCAGCTCTGAACTTCTGGTTTTAAAACATTTTCTTGTCTAAATAAATGTGAAATGTTTTTGGAGGTGCTCAAGCCTCTCTATTTTTTCTCCTACTACTCCACACCTTCCCTATACATCCCCTCTTCTAATAGTCCCATCTCCTCCACCATTAACTCTAAAAAGCACACATTTTAGCATGTAGACATGAACATCTCATCAAACCTGCTAGGACAAGGCACACATATGTTAACAAAAATGTCGTGTGGCACACCAGACTACGGGGCAAGCCATGCAGACGTGATCTAAAGAAGAGTTAGGGAAGCTCTGAAAGCCCCACCAGCCTCTCTTCCAAATTTTAAAATAAAGGGAGAGAGCAGGTGAAGATACCCGCGACTCTGTCACAATGGACCAGCTCCGCCTTTATGCAAGTGCGGGAGAAGAGAGAAGTCAGTGTGATGGGGGCAGCCATCTCCCTTACCTTAGCTTGGCTGTCACATGTGGCTGCCAGATTTCCTTCACTGCTGCTGCTCCCAATAAGAATGAATTGCATCCAGTGCACAATCTCCCTAGCTGTCTTAGCCTGAGGATAAGACAGAGGCTGGAAGGACTCAAGGGGGGAAACGCAGGAGGGGGCCGAGGAGGAGGTGATGCTGGGTGCACTCTGGCTGCCGCACCAAGCGGGGCCAGGCTACTCGTGCCCTGCATGCAGCCCATTAATTGCCGCACTCCAGAGCTCACACTGTAGCTAGAAAGAAGAAGTATGAATGATTACAATTGTTCTCAGAAAGGAGCTGCAGCACGTTTAAGAACCACCGCTGTGTCTCTTGTTGCTGAGAGCAGAGCCCAGGTGCTGGTCTGCATCTAAGTATTGGGCAGTGATGGCTTTCCTTTCCCAAGGCACATCTGATCAGGTCTGAAGGCCCACTGTTTGGGAAAGACTGCGCTAGGACTTTCATGCTGACCATGATATCTTTGACGCACACTAGATGGCTTTAATGGCCACTGAGCTTTAGTGCATATATTTCTATCTCCATAGACAGTAAAATAATTTGCTGTTGTGAACTTGTAAGTCCTGCTATGATAAGCTGAAAGATGATAGGTTTGTTTTTCAAGTCTCCAGAAAGAAGACGTTAAAAATAATGAGTTTGTATACAGTTATAAATATAAGCCACCAGGGTAAATTAATATACATATAAAACTCTTCAATTCTGTGCACAGCAAGAGTTCATCCAGGATCATTTGAAATCAATGAATGTGTTAAGACAATTGTCTTTGTTTGCCATACATGCTTCACCAGGGGAGGAAGGCACTGCAGATTACATTTCAACTCACATTTCCATTTTTATGGTAATATTTTTAAGCTGAATTTGCGACCCTGTTGCTACTCTCTGACTTTTCTTATTATAAGAGAGTCTGTTCTGGAAAATGAGCATATTGCAGCTGAATAATTTACTAGGCCTTAGCAAAACCACATGTGCTGTCTCTACCTGCCGCTTAGTTTGAGGTATAGAACCAATTATAGCTTGTAGCCTTCACTGGGATGTGTTGGGAACAAATTTACCTCAAATTTAGATCTTAACTAACTTGCAGTAAAGTTTACAGGTCTATTTATTTATTATTTATTTATTTATAAATTTTTATATACCGCCGCTCATCAAAGATATCACGTCGGTGTACAGTGAACAGGAACTTACGCCGGAGTGTGTTAGCACTAACATGATTTAAATCGACATTAACTTGCTTGTGTTAACATTAATGCAAATTTTATAAGATTAAAGTATGCAAATTAACTCATTGTCTATTACTATGAATAAAGTAGATGTGTGTTCATTAGTGCAAATGTTAACATATGCATTACTGCCAAAATCTTAACTACTCTTCAAGAGAGGTCGTTTAATTTCTGCATTAAAGCAAAAAATGATTAGTGCATTACAGCACAATTTGCATATATTTTGTGAATGCTGTAATCCTTTCACAGAAACCTTTATTTCAGAAAAGTTAGAGGTCCATATTCAGACAGTCTGGAAAGCAAAGTTAGCGGGATAAACTTATCCAGATAACTTTGGAAACATTTTCAATAGTGCAGCTGCTAGGGATGTGCATTCGTTTAGAACGAATTAGGCAATTTCAATGAAATTGCCTAATTCGTCAGGATTCAGGAGACCTGAATTCCGAAACAGATTTTTCCTGAAATTCGGGAAAAAATTGTTTTCAGGTTAGTGCGGGGGGGAGGGGCACATTTATTGAAAAAAAACCCCAAACCCAACCCAAGCCTTCAAATGTACTTAATTACAACCCCCCCACCATCCCGATCCCCCCCCAAGCCCTGGTAGTGCAGCGGGGGTCCCGGGAGCGATATTCTGCTCTCAGGCCATTGGACCTGCCAGAAATCAAAATAGCGCCGGTGGCCCTTTGCCCTTACCATGTGACAGGGGCTACTGGTGCCTGTCACATGGTAGGAGCAATGGACGGCCAGTGCCATCTTAGAAAATGGTGCAGGCCACCCATTGCTCCTTCCATGTGACAGTGGCCGACCAATGGCACCGGTAGCCCCTGTCACATGGTAAGGGCAAAGCGCCACCGGTGTCATTTTGATTAGTGGCAACCGACAGCCAGAGAGATCGCTCCTGGGACCCCACTGGACAATCAGGGCTTTTAGTAAGTCTTGGGGGGGGGGGGGGAATCGGGATGGTGGGGTTGTAATTAAGTAAATTTGAAGGGTTGGGGCAGGGTTTTTTCGGTTCGGGTTCCGGGAGTGGACCGAAATGGTCCACCCTGAACCCGAAAACAAACCAAAAAAAAAAATTGTGCACATCCCTAGCAGCTGCATCATTGAATATAGCTGGCTATTTTAAAGTTAGCAGGCTAACTTTAGGACAGTTTTTTGGCCTAACCAGACTTAGGGGGTCATTTTCCAACTTGTGTTATGGTGTTTTCGCATGCGAAAAATACCTTAATGCATGCAAAAACACCATAACACATGGTGCGATGCTAATTTTTAAAAGGAGAGGGATTGGGGTGGGGGTGGGATTTTTGTAAAAGGCGGCTGGCTTTGCAAATCCAGAGTGCATGATATTGTACAATTTTAATGCCAAAAATAACTATGCCTCTTTCATTGGCGTTAAGCTGTACTATCGTACATAACACAAATTTGCAATTTTTTTTTCCAAATTGTGTTTTGGCCATTTTTAGGCTGGGGATGGGCCTGAGATGGGGGGGAGGGGGAGGGAAGGGGGAGAGAGAGAGAGAGAGAGCCTCTGGGGGTGGCACCATAGTAAGCAGCTATTTATGCTACTAGTGGACATCCACTTAGTAACTCGAAGTTTAGGTAGTAGTGTAGGAGTTAGGGGCCACTTTGACATGCAGAGTGAGATGTATGAACAAACAGCACACTCTTGTGAAGATCTGATGTCCTTCAGAGTGAGGAAACTCACACAATGATAAGATTTGTACAATGTTCTCTCAACCTAGCTTGATGGACTCTCTACCTGGGTAACATCAAGCTAGGTTGAGAGAACATTGTACAAATCTCATCATTGTATGAGCCTCCTATAGTAGCATAAATAGCTAACTACTACAAGGGCTTTACAGGTAGACTCTCTCTCTCTCTCCTCCCCCCCCCCCCCCCCCCCAGTGGTTGCAGGTAGGAAATGCAATTATTGTGGTATTACCGTAAAGTGCAAAAAGTTAACGTATGTAGCGGTAATACCTATGTGAAGCGCTAAGATAACACACATTGCAATAAATAGGCTATTACCATAAAACATGCCCCTCTTTTGATGAATCTAGCCCTTAGCTGGTTAAGTCATCTAGTTAACTCTAAATATCAGAGTTACCAGATTAACTTAGTTGGTTAACTCCTCTGCCCAATTCTATCTGCAGAAAGCCTCCAACTTATCTGTCTAAATTCTAACCCCCTTACTTATTAGCTGGCTAGAATATAGCCAGATATGTGCCCAAATATTTATTTAGCTGGCTAACTTCTGAGTTACAATAGCAATAGAGAGCCAAGAGTAATCCCAAGAAGACAATATGGACATAGAAAGGGGAACTTAAAAAAAAGGATTTTTAAAAGGTTTGCAGAAAAAGACATTTTAAATTTATATAAGCTTATAAATTAAAGAGAAGATGTCAGCAAGCCTGACAATGTGTCTCACTAACTCAGGAAAAGAACATCTGGACAGTTTGATCATCTACCTTAATACATTGTCCAAAAGTATATATTTTTTGTTATTTATTTTTATAGCATGTAAAAATCAAACAGCTTCAAACACTAATCGCCGAACCCAACACAGCCAGTGTTTCGCTGTACCCAGCTTCTTTAGGGGAGCAATTGGTAAGTTTTATGTCTGTGATCTGTAATGAAACTGTATATCAAACTAAAAATATTCCAAAAAGAATTGAAAAAGTACTTAACTGCGAGCCAAAAGCGATGTTTATACCAGACCAACAGTCTCATAGTAGTGTGCAGCAGGCAACAGAGGGATCCAACGTCTTTTAAAGGTGAAGAATGATGTGGTACATCCCCAACCGAGGAAACACCTGAGGATACATAGGTATCATGATGTCAAAATAATAAGGTTAACCCCCCCCAAAAAAAACCCACTTAAGTCTAAATCAGCATTTAAGCCATCAGAGTCAAATGAATGTAGTTTGTAAATTCATTTCTATTCTTTTTTTTTTTTTTAATTTATAGTTTATTAAAGATTTTAAACAATACAGTTATAAAATCAAAAAGGAATGAATTTTGTATACAGAAAATATCTTTCATAATCACTTACAATAATGTTATAATTTACATCAAAATTCTTAGTCCACATTATGGGGCGGATTTCAGAGCCCTGCTCGCGTAAATCCGCCCAAAACCGGGCGGATTTACGCGAGCAGGGCCCTGCGCGCCGGGAAGCCTATTTTACATAGGCCTCCCGGCGCGCGCAGAGCCCCGGGACTCGCGTAAGTCCCGGGGTTCTCGGAGGGGGCGTGTCGGGGGCGGGCCCGGTCGTCGCGGCGTTTCGGGGGCGTGTCGGCAGCGTTTTGGGGGCGGGTACGGGGGCGTGGCTACGGCCCGGGGCGTGGCCGCACCCTCCGTACCCGCCCCCAGGTCGCGGCCCGGCGCGCAGGAGTCCCGCTCGCGCGCGGGGATTTACGCCTCCCGGAGGGAGGCGTAAATCCCCCGACAAAGGTAGGATGGGGGGTTTAGACAGGCCGGGCGGGTGGGTTAGGTAGGGGAAGGGAGGGGAAGGTGATGGGAGGGCAAAGGAAAGTTCCCTTCTAGGCCGCTCCGATTTCGGAGCGGCCTAGGAGGGAACGGGGGTAGGCTGCGCGGCTCGGCGCGCGCAGGCTATACGAAATCGATAGCCTTGCGCGCGCCGATCCAGGATTTTAGCCGATACGCGCGACTACGCGCGTATCTACTAAAATCCAGCGTACTTTTGTTTGCGCCTGGAGCGCAAACAAAAGTAGGCTATTCGCGCTCGTCTGAAAATCTACCCCTATGGAAGGATATTTAAGAAGAAAATAAACATTATAATAAATCTGTAACACAAAGTTACATACTGGAGATACTTTTTCTTTTTTTTTTTAAGCAGACTATTTCTCAATCTTTTTCTTTATCTTCCAGAAATGTTTCCAGGTGGGTGGGATCATGAAAAATAAATTCATTCTTATGAAGGACAACCAAACATTTACAGGGGACTTTTAAGAAGAATGAAGCTCCCAAGGCTATAACTCTGGATTTCAAAACCAAAAATTGTTTTCTCTTTAATTGTGTGTTCCTTGATACATCAGGAAATATCTGTACCCTTTGTCCACAAAATAAAAAGTCCTTATTCTTGAAGTACTTTTGCATTATTTGTTGAGGAGCGCTAGGAGAGCGATCCCACTCCTGGGAGATGTGTGTGTCCTTGGGCCGCGGCTCGACCCCAGAGGAACTCCGAGGAGGTGCCGTGGGAGGCGTGGCATGCCCGAGCATGGGCTGGTCGGAAGCAAGGCTGGAGTGGTGCCTGGAAGACAGGCCCTCCTCCGGGCCTGCACGCTTTGGAAGACCCAACAACTCTATGTTGGTCTTGTGAACAGTCCTCCAACCGTTCCCAGCCCTTTCGGACCTGCCGCAGGGTATGGCATGAAGCGGCAGGCCGGATGGAGGCCAGGGCAGCGAAGACTGGAACATGGATGCAGACGGGACTCAAACGAGGTAGACTCAGGCAGAGACGTGGACTTAGAGACAAGGTACTGGAAGTGCAGACGTAGACTCAGGCAGAGGTACTGAAAGTGCAAACATAGACTCAGAGACAAGGTACTGGACGTGATGACGTAGACTCAGGAACGAGGTACTGGAGGAAGAGACGTGGAGTCAGGAACGAGGTATGATGCATACAGGAGGCTCAAGGGCGAGGTACGAGACTGGCAACATGAAGCGCCCTACACAGCCCGCCCGTGGGGCTGGTCACGGACCACGACAGGGGTTGCCGCAGGATACCAGGCTTTCAGAAGGTTCAGGAACAAGGTAAGGCTTTCTCAAGGACTCAGAAACGAGGTGCATGGCTTGCATCACGAAGCGACCTACTCAGCCCCGTCCGTGGGGCTGGTCACGGACCATGACATGGCTTGCTGCGAGGCACCAGGTCATTTTGAAGATACAGGAATGAAGTGCTAGCTTTCAGGAGATTCAGGAACAAGGTAAATACTTCTCAGAGACTCAGAAACGAGGTACATGGCTTGCATCATCTGGGCTGGAACATGGATAGCGGTTTGGAAGACAGACCTAGGCAGGAACATGAACAGGCAAACATCAGGGCTGGTACAGCAAGCAGACATCAGGACTGGACGAGGAGCTCCAACAAAGAACACAGGACCTTGCAGAAGTGCTGGAACACGGACGACTTCCTGGAGCAAAGGATCTCAGGAGTGACCAACTCCTTGCAAAGGCAAAGACAGACTGAACGCTGAGCCCTTTAGTAGAGCTGAGGTGGACAACGCCCAGGGAGGCGTCAGCAGGGGTCCACACCTGGCTGGCCCTTGAAGAGGAGCAGAGAGGCGCGCGCCCGCGCCCTAGGAAGCTGGAGAGAAGAGCTGGAAGCTGGTGGCGTCCTCAGCCACGTGGAGGGCCCAAGGAAGCCGCGGAGCAGCCCTAGACTGGAGCTGGGTGAAGGCAGGTCGCTGGAGCAGCTCCCAGCCGCAAGGACTGAAGCAGGAAGAAGCAGAGAGAGGTAAGGCTGGCTGCAGGGGAAGCAGGGAGCTTTAGCAGGCTGCAGGCACCGCTCCACGCTGCAAGGCTGAAGAGAGAAGTGCTGGCTGCAGGGAGCTGGAGAGGCTGCAGGCACCGGCAGGGACGGCTCCCTGCCGGGTGAGGACCCGGGCTGAAGCAGGCACTGGGAGGGACAGCCTCCCTGCTGGCTGAAGGTCCCAGGATCGCAGCAGCACGTTGGGGGAAGGCAGAAACAGGAGCAGAGGAGCCGGCCGCATGGCAACAGCTGCGGGGATGGCCCCAGCTGATTCAGGGAGAAAGAAGCAGCAGCGTCAGCAGCCCGACTGGCTGCGAGAAGGTAAGAGCCTGCCCGCGCTCCTCGCAGGCAGGATCGCAACATTATTAAGCTTTTATCATTTTCCCTACATAGAGTAACTAACAAAGTAGCCTTTTGTGGAATATCATCCACAGAGGATTCCAAAAAAGAGGTCAAATTAGGTTACTGTTGCTGAACAATATCCATTCTTTTCCCCTCCACCTGGGTCCTTAATCTAGAATCCATCACATAAATTTTCGATATACTTTTATCATCTATTGTCGAAATAGACAAAACTTCAAATAAGTATTTTTTCAGCAACTCACTGGCGGATAGGAGCCTAGTTACAGGAAAATTCAGAAATCTCAAATTCCTGACCCTCAGTTCATTTTCCAAATTCTCCATCTGTGAGTCACCAAGCTATCCTTGATATGAGAATTATTAACAACTTGCAAAGTTGAAACTTGTGCTGTAGTTATTTTACCCAACTCTTCTAAGTTCTTTAAATGACTATCATGCACTTCTAAAGGATTTTTAAATTCCATGGAGGTTTTATCATTCTGACTTATAGCATTAGACACAACTTTCTGTAATTCAGTTATGGCCTTCCATACATCTCCCAAAGTTATATTTTGGGGGTCTATGGGTTCTGTCACAGGAACCTGCAAACCAGAACTCACCATATTCTCACGATCTTCAGTCTCACATGATGTTGTATTCACAACTCCTTGGCCAATACTTTGGGGTGTTTGGCCAGGCGATTCTACCAAGGATTGACATTGCTGCATTTGACCAGGGCTGTTAGAAGCGCCAGAGGAAAAAGAAATATCCGGTATAGTGTCCCGAGCAGATTGACTTACTCGTCTCATCAGGTGAGCGTCTATAGGACCCCTTACCACTTGTACCGCCGGTGACGAAGCCCAAAGTTTAGTCTTTCTCTTCCTACACATAAAGGTATAGGAAGAACAAAAAATAAATTCTTACCAAGGGGCGCGCCCCTTTGGTGCGCGGCTTCAGCTGTGCGCTGTACCTGACTCAAATGTATCCAGCGTTCCGGCTCCCCTGGATGACGTCACTAGAGGGGCATGGCTTCCGGTATAGTCGCGATGTTACCAGCTTCTGATGTTCTTGAAGCGCTTCCGACTTAAACCCTTATGGCCTCTCCTCTCCTCTCACGGAGAGGTGTCTCCGCTCGAAATCCTCCCAAATTCATTTCTATTCTAATTGCAAAAGCTGATGAGTCACATCACACCCATGCCAATGTGGGAATACCTGGTCAATTACACAGAAACATAGCTCATCAAAGGAATGGCGAAATTCTTCACAGTGAGCTATTAATGGTGCATTCTGTCATTGGTAAGGCAAGAACGGTGTTCAATCATACATGTCTTAATCATACGTGTTGTTTTGCCCACATAAATCTTTTTATACAGGCATTCAATCAAATAAATCACTAAAGAAAAATAAGAGGTTACATGTTTAAGAAACATGTTGAAATTAATCAATGGTTATTAATAAACAAGAAGTTGTCATGGACATGAACCACACTGAACAGTTGCCACATGATTGATGTCAACTACCCCGAACTAATCAAGCTAGATATTTCACTTGGATGCAGCTCCATCACTGCTCTCTACATTAAAACTGGGGGTGGAAGGGAAATAGAACCAAGAGCTAAGAGAAACAGATAAGTATGAGAGAAAAAATGTGTGAAGCTTGCTGGGCAGACTGGATGGGCCATTTGGTCTTCTTCTGCCGTCATTTCTATGTTTCTATGTTTCTATATGTTAACCAGTGAAGTGAGAGGTATCCCTAGTTGGCTGTCGGGAAAAATTAGTGGTTGTTGCCTCTTGTGTAGGCAAATCGAGGGGGTTCATGGAAAACAGGATGAATTTGTAAAATCCTTATAGTTCCGTAGGATAGAGGCACAAATAGTATGTGTTTGTGTTCCGTAGGATAGAGGCACAAATAGTATGTGTTTGTGAGGAGAACAGCAGCACACAGGTACTCCATGGTGAATTCTTTTAAGTCCAGGCTTTAATGCCCATGTTAAAGTATTCCAGAATGATATTAGCAAGAGCATGTTAAAATTATAATGTAAATGAAAAATCATCATATGCAAATTATTGTGAGCTTAGTAAGCATGGTATTCACACTTTGTACATTATTTACTTGCCTCAGACCAGGTTATAACTAACTAATGTGCATGCTTTTGAGAGGTTCAGCCAAATTCAAATAGAAGGCTATGGACAGAAGATGACTCTGTGTAATTATAACCATAGGCCCTAAGAGATGAATACATTTGTCATTTGATCACATTCCTCTTTGCCAAACCTAAATACAGCCAACACACTTTTTTGTGGCATTCTGCCACATATATCTGTCCATAAATACATTTTTTCACATAAAACAATGACATATGACAAAGCCTCATCAAGCATTGTCCACACCTCATATGTACAAGGCACAGACATTTCATAATGTCTTGTAAATGGACAGTCTCCAAAAGTATTACCATGATATTCGATATCATTGTTGGGTATGGTCTGTCCAATGAGTACTGCAGGCATTCAAATGCTTGACCATGAACCAAAGTTTTTTTGAGGTAAGCCTCACACCTTGGATAGTAACAAAAGCAGGGGGTCTCCTTCTGGGGGCTCCTCTGCTCAGGGCTAAATAGCCAATATCTCCCCAGTACCCCCACTCCTCAGTATGAAAATGTTTTCCCTGGGTACCAGCAAGATGGGGAAGACCCACAGAATGACAGAGAGGAAGAAATTACGGAGAGCTACATGTCTTTTTTTGCCACTGTAAAGCCAAACAATAGTCTTTTTTATAATTGAAATTGTTAATGTGGCCAAAGACCACTACAGGCATTCAGAAGCTTGAGGCTGAATAGCAGTCGGAACCTCAAAAGCTTCTATGAGTAGACCAATTTTATTGGCTTAAGTGAAGAGCTCATTTCTACAAACTCATAGGTAGCGACTGTACATGTAGCCATTGCTGTGACTACCCTACAGGGTGGTAACAATTTACAAATGAAAATGGTCAGATGTTGATGCCCTTCAGAGTTAGGGTGGCCCAGATTCCTCACTGGGTCACTCCTACCATGTTTCTTTCTGCCCTCTCTATGTCCTTTCACACCATTCTTTGAATACCCTTTCTGACTCAAATGACATAAAACAAACTTGTTCTCATGTCAGCTTTCTGCTCTTCTGAAACTCTTTTCTCCTTTTATCTGCTCTTCTGGAGTGTAATATCTTGCACACTTCTTCCCTCATCAGTGACAAACAACTCCCATATTCTAGGCTTACTTATATAACCTTTGGAAACCAGCATCAGCAGTTAGGACAAAAAGAGAACTGAATATGCTGAGTGGGGCATGATCATGCTATTTAGCCGATGCATTTTCCTGTATCCGTACAGAATAGCTGTATTAGAATGCTATCAGGATTTTTTTTTTTGTGCAACCTTGCTAAATCCTATTGCATCACTTAGTCAATGACATTTTAATATGCATCTTACACTTGTTTGCAATGTCACATTTTAACTGAAAGCTTTATTGCATAGGCCTCTATATTTCAATATATATCCCAGAAAAAAACAAACCTAAATGTTTGCATTTGTTTTCATTTCAAATATTGGTCAACATTGCCTATTGTAGTAGACTATTGTCAGTCTGACGTTGACCTTGAAAGGTTGGCACTCTCAGTTGGGCCTTAGGCTCTTTATTACCTTTGTCTACTTTTATTGAATACCACCGCTCTTAATTGGGAAATGTAATTCTGCTGTACTTTGAGAAGTTTTCAATGTCATGTATTCTTGGTACACCTTTGTTCTTCTCCATACACTCTGTACATTAGCATTGACATTTCTTTCCAACCACATTTCTAATCCTGCACTTTTGGGTTTTGCATCTTTAAAGTAAACGTTGCCATTATAATAAAATATGAGCTTTTAATTAATTCATCCCTTCATTTCTTTTAAGAAAGCCCCAATGTGTAGCCTAGAAACTTCAGAACCAGTAATTACTCTGACACAAAATAAATGAGATATTTGCAAATGATGTTGGCCGATTCTTTTATCAGCGGCATTCCACAGGGCTGGCCATGGTTCTGAGGAATAAGATTTCTTTTATAACTAATACCACTTGGCACACACTCAGATTTGGGGATTTGCTCTCGTTCTTAAACAGCCTAAGGGGAAGGAGATTTTTTTTTTGTTTTTGTTTTTGGAAAGCTAGGCACATTAATCTGCATGTGCGAGATAGTTAAGTTCACTCTGATTTTGGGCCCGTATTTTGTCTGTGAATTGCATCCTTAGCACATCTGTAAGTACATATTATATTATCAGCAGGACACAACACATTGCCTTCTTAGCAGAAGCTGTTGAAAAACTTTTAAGAACTCCTTGATAAATTAGTCACTGAAATAGCCTCAAGAGTTGAAACATAGAGGTAAAAAAACTACACTCAAAGGTTTCTCTGCATACTATGCAGTTGTCAAACCCTTCCTAAAAAAACCTAACCTCGACCCCAGTATCCCAGCTAACTATCGCCCTATTTCTAACTTGCCTTTCATAGCAAAAATAATGGCGAAAATAGTCAATACCCAGCTTACCGAATTCCTTGAAGAGCACAACACCCTTCACCCAGCTCAATTTGGCTTTCGTAAAGCCCGTAACACTGAAAGCCTCTTTCTTACCCTTTCTGACACTATACTCAAGGGATTGGACTATGGTCAATCATACATACTGGCCCTACTTGATATATCTGCTGCCTTTGACACCGTCAATCATACCATTCTCCTCACCCGCCTTGCTGAAATCAGTGTCACAGGTTCTGCGCTGCAATGGTTCTCTTCTTATCTCAACAACAGAAATTACACCGTAAAAATAGCCAATTGCGAATCATCCCACATTCCCCTCTCTCAGGGCGTCCTGCAGGGCTCTTCCCTCTCTTCCACGCTCTTCAATATCTATCTCCTCCCCCTCTGCTATCTCCTCTCTGATCTTGGCCTAAAGTTCTTCATGTATGCTGATGACGTTCAAATCCTCATCCCGCTTCAAGAATCCCTCCCCAAAACATTACAGTTTTGGGATTCCTGCCTTACTTCAATTAACACCCTCCTCTCAAACCTACATCTCGCTTTAAATGTAACAAAAACAGAGCTCCTCACAATCACCAATCCCCCAGCTTGCTCGCTCCCTGCCTTAAGCAACACCAACCCTCCACCTGATACATTCACCTGCAATGTGAGAGATCTCGGCGTCTATCTTGACCAACATTTAAATTTCAAATTTCAAATCTCACATCCACAATACCATAAAAACAGGCTTCTTCAAATTGCACATCCTAAAAAAACTTAAACCCCTGCTATATACCCAAGACCTCCGCACAGTCCTACAGGCAACTATCTTAACTAAACTGGACTATTGCAATTCTTTATTGCTGGGCCTCCCTCTCTCCACTATCAAACCCCTCCAACTTTTACAGAATGCCATGGCCAGAATCCTAACAAACGCACGTAAATCGGATCACATTACCCCTATCCTATCAGGAGAAAGGTAAAGGGAAGTATAACTGGGGATGTGGGACATCTGGAGCCACGACACACCGGTTGAGAATCGCTGATCTATAGGATGGTGTGCAGAAACAACTCACCATTTAAAATGTGTTTTTATTGATTTATAAAATTAATAAAAAGTAATTAATCAAAACCTAGCTGAGTATATTCGGCAAGACTTGCAGCTTTGTAAGGTTACACCAGTAGCTTGCTGCTTGCCATGTTATTGAATATGGAAATCACTGGGTTCAGGAGCATGGGGAAGATCATTTTCTAATTATCTGCACCGGATCAATATCCGAAGGTACTTTGCTCGAAGTTTCAGAATGAAAGCACTTGCATTCCTCTGCCCTGAACATTGCCAGGGTACAGTGAGGGACTTTCACACCTGTATTTTCTGCAGGAATAGAAATTATCTACATTTATTTTCATCCCTTGACATAAACATGGCCCCCAGGAAGGTCTCCTTAAATGTGACCACACCCTGCATGTGCTTTTAACCATTTTTTCAATGGCCAGCTTTAACCCATGGAAACAGAATGTAGTTAGTGCAGTTAGTGTAGCTGGGTTCAAAAAAGGGTTGGATAAGTTCTTGGAGGAGAAGTCCATTAACTGCTATTAATTAATTTAAGTTTACTTAGGTAATAGCCACTGCTATTAATTGCATCAGTAACATGGGATCTTCTTGGTGTTTGGGTAATTGCTAGGTTCTTATGGCCTGGATTGGCCACTGTTGGAAACAGGAAGCTGGGCTTGATGGACCCTTGGTCTGACCCAGCATGGCAATTTCTTATGTTCTTATTGGGGTAGATTTTCAGACGAGCGCGAACAGCCTACTTTTGTTTGCGCTCCAGGCGCAAACAAAAGTACGCTGGATTTTAGTAGATACGCGCGTAGTCGCGCGTATCGGCTAAAATCCTGGATCAGCGCGCGCAAGGCTATCGATTTCGTATAGCCTGCGCGCGCCGAGCCGCGCAGCCTACCCCCGTTCCCTCCTAGGCCGCTCCGAAATCGGAGCGGCCTAGAAGGGAACTTTCCTTTGCCCTCCCCTCACCTTCCCCTCCCTTCCCCTACCTAACCCACCCGCCCGGCCCTGTCTAAACCCCCATCCTACCTTTGTCGCGGCCTACCTTTGTCGCGGCCCTGTTAAAGCCGGGCCGCGACCTGGGGGCGGGTACGGAGGGCGCGGCCATGCCCCCGGGCCGTAGCCACGCCCCCGTACCCGCCCCCAAAACGCTGCCGACACGCCCCCGGAACGCCGCGACGACCGGGCCCGCCCCCCGACACGCCCCCGACACGCCCCCCTCCGAGAACCCCGGGACTTACGCGAGTCCCGGGGCTCTGCGCGCGCCGGGAGGCCTATGTAAAATAGGCTTCCCGGCGCGCAGGGCCCTGCTCGCGTAAATCCGCCCGGTTTTGGGCGGATTTACGCGAGCAGGGCTCTGAAAATCCGCCCCATTATGAATATTGCCTTCTAAATTGCAAGTGAGAACCAATGATGGAGTAAGAATTTTCTTGCTTCTAAAGGTTTTTTTTTTGCAGTTCACAGAGATCATGACCCTTTCAAATGATAGAAACATAGAAACATAGAAATGACGGCAGAAGAAGACCAAACAGCCCATCCAGTCTGCCCAGCAAGCCACGTACTTTATCCATTTTTTTATTTCCCTTTTTCTCTCTCCCACCTGTCACTATTGGCTTCCAGCACCCTCCAGCCCTAACTCCCCTCCACCCTTTCTTATATGAGGGAATGTGTTGGGGAAGGTATTTTGGTCTGTTCATTTTTGAGTGGTGGGAAGGGAAATCTGGGCTAGGGCAGCAGTAAACACTTTTTGGTTCATTTTACATGGAAGTGGTGAGTAAAGCGGCAGTTCAGACCAGATCATAACACACAATGCACTTCCATTGTTTATTGATCACCAGTATCCTTACAGTATATATAGTGCCTTCATCATTCCAAATATCTTATAAAATTTTGTCAACAATTCATAACCTAATCTACAATACTGACTCTATTTGGTTGTGCTCTCTGATGAGAATCTATAAACCCCCCCAGACAGCTGCGTTCCCTCGATAAATGTATATTAGAAATCCCTTCTAATTTTAGGAATAACTAAAGATCTATTAATTTCTAAGATTTATTATCTTTCTAATCAAAAAAGAGCAGTTGTGGCACCTGAGGGGGGAATAGATATCGGAACAGAGCCCTAATTTAACATCTTTTCTAGAGGCGTCTATGGACGATATACAAACCAGAGCAACATTGATTGTTGCTTTTGGTTTGGAGCAGGAGAAAAATTTAGTCCTACAAAAGTACTTTAGAAATAAGGTATTTAAGTTTTGTGGGCAGACCATCCAGGTCTTTCCTGACGTTTCTAGGAATACCCAGATGAGAAGAAAAATGTTTCTTGCTTTAAAAGAGAGAGTAGTGGCACTTGGTGCCACATATTTTCTCAAGTTTCCTTGTCGTTGTATAGTAATGTTTAATAAAAATAAATTTGTATTCCTTGAGCCTACACACCTAGAAACTTTCCTAAATGATAAAGAAGGACGAGATGTTATCACAACAGATTAAAGATCCTGGTAGTATAGATAAATTACTCCACATTATTTCATTTGAATGAAAAATTTCTTTTGTTAAATTGCTAAATGCCTCCCATGATGTGGACTTTATTTAGGAGTACATGTAAAAAAAAATTTTCTTCTTGAAGTACATACGTATGTTGATAATATGAATGTAACTTAAATTTCTTTTTTTTTTATTCATTGTAAAATGTTTAAGAAATTTAATAAACAATAAATTTAAAAAAAAAAAAAGAAATCCCTTCTATTAGATCTGTCAGTCTATCCTTAACTCGAAAGCATGCATTTTCTGTGGCTGGTCCAACAATGTGGAATTCTCTCCCAGACTGTCTTCGTTTAACCTCCAATCGCAGAGAATTTAAAAAACTTTTAAAAACTCATTTATTTACTCAAGCATTCTACTCACAATGATATTCCAATACTAGATCAGACTCTCACTCTTGAAGCATTACGTTTATTTTGTTGTCCGTAATGATTGTTATGTTATAATTTTATGTATGTATTTTTAACTATGTAAACCACCTAGACGGATAGACCTCTACCCATTGTGCGGTATATAAAAATTTTAAATAAATAAATAAAATAAATCTGACTACAGAGATTCAATGCAGTTATATTATAACAGCAAACTATTATTCAGCTGTGACAGTTTTATCTTTTCACTGTGATTCATCAAGTGATATATCCATTATATTACATATAATGCTATAATCAAGGACATGCCTTCTAGGTGAATCTTCTGTCATGCACCCCTCCTACCACAACTTACCTACTGGTGGCAGCTCCAGCACAATGCTCCCTCCTACTGGTAGCAATGGTTCCAGCACAGTGCTCCCTTCCTTGTTGATATTGGCTCTGGTACGGCAACTCTCTGAACCTCACACTGGCAGGATTTTGCCACCCCCAACATTTTGGCACTCTTGGTGACTGCCTAGTTTGCCTAATGGTAGCACCAGCCCTGGCTGTAATGGTAAGTGTCCTCACATTTCATAGCATAATGTTTGGAATTTATTAATTTAATAATTCAATTTTTTCAGTTAAGTTATTAATATCTCCCTCCCTTACCTCACAGGCATTATCAAATGTCTTTGGCCACCATTATCACTTTGGCCACCATTCGCAGTTTTCTCTGCCACAACAAGCTTGCCCTCAATTTTGAGAAATCTGAAATTATTGTCCTTTCAAGATTCTCCTCCACCAACTTACCAAATTCACTTCAATATCACAATTAATTAATCCCAATCTCAAATACTGTTCACAATCTGGGAGTTTATGCATATGCAAATAAAAACCATAGTCCAACTTTCTTTCACCCATTTTAGATCCAGGTGATTTTCAGACTGTATTCCAGTCTATTTTCTAATTTGGATTACGGCAACTGCAATTAGACCTCTCCAGTTAATTCAAAATTCAGCAGCCTGACTATTAACAGGTATTCCATTATGCAATATGTAACCCCAGTCTTGTTATTTCATTGACTCCCAGTCGCATGGCATATAAAATCTAAAACGTCTATCATTCATAGCCTATGAAATAATCTTAATGCACCATGGATCTCCTCTACATTAAAACTTTATACTACCTTACATACATTAAGATTTGCCAACCTTCTAGATGTTCCCTCATTTAAGTTGGTGCACCTTGACAAGATAGAAAGTGGTCTTTCTCTGTGGCCGGCCCATTATTATGGAACTCTTTTCCATTTACCTTATGCAATGTTCAAGATTCAAAAAACATTAAAAAAGAACTTAAAATGCACCTCTTCAAATTGGCATTTGATGGTTACACAACATAGGAATGACTTCCAGCTCTACAATCAACGCTTAGCACCCTCCCCCTCCCCCCAGTAGCTATCAGTAGTTATGTTTTTGTAACTTGTATTTTGTATGGTTTTTAAAAACTGTAGGTTGTTTGAGTATTATAATGTAATGTCTATTTTACTAGGTGTGTTTTTTATGAAGAAGCAGGCTGTAAATACTTTTAAATAAATGTGTGATATGACTATATGAAAGTTCTTAACTTTGAGAAGTTTTAGGATGCTGAATTATATTTGAGTAATTTCCAAGGTCTCCTAACTGCTCAGTCTTATTCTCAATAAATATTTCCAATCTGGCCTCATAACCCCAAAGTCAGATTTGCAGGGTATCCAGAATGAATATGCATGAAATATGTTTGCACATATTGGAGGCCCCACATATGCAGATTTATTTTATGTATAATAATTGTGGATGTCCTAAAAATCAGATTGCCTGTCGGATAATGAGGTCAGATTGGGCATTTCTATCATTTGAAGTCACTTTTTCCAAAAAATGCTGAGTAAGATGCAGTGTTAATCATGTTTTTCAGCTATCAGATCTATCTGGACCTTCTTTTGAGATATTTGTTGAGGGATTAAATCAGTTTGATGGGCTTTAACTGGAGGGATTAAATCATTTGTCTAGGATCTAACCAGTGGATAGCCCACAGCTCCATATCCTGAGGGAGGGGGTTTCTTAATCTACAGATGAAAGATTTATTGCCTCTCGCCTCATTAGCACTTTGCTATATGCTGTCTACATCCTTTCACATTTGTAATGGGTTTCTTTATATGTTTTCTGCTCTTTCCTGCCATTTCAGTTAAAGCACTTTAAGGCTGTTGTTCTCTTGCTGTGTACACATAAACCAAACCTTGTTTAGCAAATGCCATATGTAATGCTATAGAATCTGCTCTGCCATGCTGCTGTGGCATATGCTGTATTTACCGGACTAAAACCACTCAAAACCTGATAATAATCCCATCATTCTGCTTCTTAAATGCTGCTGTCTGTGTATTACTTTCACATAATAATAATCTGTGTGTGTGCACACGTATAAATACTTACCTACTTGTATATATAATTATTTTGTTGACTGAGAAAGATAGACAAAAATAAAAATCTCATTTTCCTCTTTGCAGATATCCAATAGCATTTTGTTAAAACTTATGGCAGTGTGCGTATAGTAAGGATTTTTGCAAAACTGATTATTGACTTCATCTCTAGCCACAAAATATTTACTGGTTGCCATGGACTACCATAAATTTTAAAAGCTGAGGTACACTAAAACCTCTTTCGCTCATCATTAATTACAAATATTTTTATGCAATTAGAACTGTAAAGTTAATAGAATTGAGTAAACATAATTAAATCTTAATTTAATGATGAAAACATTGGTCCACTAACCTTCCTGATTCCATATTACTCATGGAATTGGCAGTATTTCACAACAAAGGGGCTTAATGCATGAAAGCTTAGCTTGCATGCTATGATGGTTTAGCACATGCTAAAAATTCTGTGTATTTATTTTAATTTTCTTACATTTTTTTAATCTCCTAATTCAAAGATGGCTGTAGTGACTCTTCACTAATGGGTGGATTTTTAAAAATCCATCTACTTAACTCCCAAAATTAATTGTATAAATCTGACTGAGCAGCTAAATTGTATGTTCCTTAAACTGCAGGAAGCGGGGTTTCATTTTTCCCTTGGACAAGTTTTTGATTTTTAGCTAGCTCACATGAGAACATAAAAATATAAGACATTGCCATGCTGGATCAGACCAAGGGTCCATCAATCCCAGCATCCTGATTCCAACAGAGGCCAAACCAGGCCACAAGAACCTGGCAATTACCCAAACACTAGGAAGATCCCATACTAACGATGCAATTAATAGCAGTGGCTATTCCCTAAGGGCCGGATTTTAAAAGGGTTTCGCTCATAAAGTATGCGCGAAACCCTTTTAAAACCCACCTGCGTGCGCTGAGCCTATATTGCATAGGCTTCCGGCATGCGCAAAGCCCTGGGACGCACGTAAGTCCCGGGGCTTTCTTGGGGTGGGCGTGTCGGGAGGCGTGACGCGGACGGCGCATCATTGGGGGGCGTGTAAGGGGGCATGATGCAATTGGCGTGTCATCCAGGGGCGGTGCCGTGGGCGTGGTTTAGGCCCGGGGGCATTCCAGGGGCATGGCCGCGGCCTCCGGACCAGCCCCCAGACCGGAACACGGCGCGCGACAGCCGGCCCTGCACGCGTAAAGTTACGCCTACTTCGAGCAGGCGTAACTTCTGCAACATAGGTAGGGGGGGTTTAGATAGGGCCGGGGGGTGGGTTAGGTAGGGGAAGGGAGGGGAAAGTGGGGGGAGGTGGAAGGAGGTGGAAGGAAAGTTCCCTCCGAGGAACTGGCAGCGCGCACAGGGCTCGGCGTGCGCAAGTTGCACAAATGTGCACCCCCTTGTGCGCGCCGACCCCGGTTTTATAAGATACTCACGGCTACACGAGTATCTTATAAAATCCGGTGTACTTTTGTTTGCGCCTGGTGTGCGAACAAAAGTACGCGTGCGTGTAGAATTATAAAATCTACCCCTAAGTAAACTTGATTAACAGCCGTTAATGGACTTCTCCTCCAAGAACTTATCCAAACCTGTTTGAGCCCAGCTACACTAACTGCACTAACCACATCCTCTGGCAACAAATTCCAGAGCTTTATTGTGCGTTGAGTGAAAAATAATTTTCTCCAGTTAATCTTAAATGTGCTACTTGCTAACTTCATGGAATGCCCTCTAGTTCTTCTATTATTCGAAAGTGTAAATAACCAATTCACATGTACTCGTTCAAGACCTCTCATGATCTTAAAGACCTCTATCATATCCCCCTTCAGCCTTCTCTTTTCCAAGCTGAACAGTCCTAACCTCTTCAGACTTTCCTCATAGGGGAGCTGTTCCATCCCATTTATCATTTTGGTTGCCCTTCTATGAACCTTCTCCAGCGCAACTCTATCTTTTTTGAGATGCAGCGACCAGAATTGTACGCAGTATTCAAGGTGTAGTCTCACCATGGAGCGATATAGAGGCATTGCTCCAGTACTGCTCTCTACATCAATTGGCGGGGTGGAAAAAAATTAAAACCAAAAAGTTACCAATAAGGGCCCTGACCTCAGTAGTCAGAGTAACAGATAAGTATGAGAAAAATAAGTATGAAAGCTTGTTGGGCAGACTGGACGGGCCATTTGGTCTTGTTCTGCCGTCATTTCTATGTTTCTATGTATGTTTCATTATGACATTTTCCGTTTTATTAACCATTCCCTTCCTAATAATTCCTAACATTCTGTTTGCTTTTTTGACTGCTGCAGCACACTGAGCCAACAATTTTAAAGTATTATCCACTATGATGCCTAGATCTTTTTCCTGGGTGGTAGTTCCTAATATGGAACCTAACATCTTGTAACTACAGCAAGGGTTATTTTTCCCTATATGCAACACCTTGCACTTGTCCACATTAAATTTCATCTATTTGGATGTCCAATCTTCCAGTCTTGCAAGGCCCTCCTGTAATGTATCACAATCCGCTTGTGATTTAGCTATTCTGAATAATTTTGTATCATCCGCAGATTTGATAACCTCACTCGTCGTATTCCTTTCCAGATCTTTTATTTATATATTGAAAAGTAGCGGTCCAAGTACAGATCTCTGAGGCACTCCACTGTTTACCTTTTCCACTGAGAAAATTGACCATTTAATCCTACTCTCTGTTTCCTATCTTTTAACCAGTTTGTAATCCACGAAAGGACATCACCTCCTATCCCATGACTTTTTAGTTTTCTTACAAGCCTCTCATGAGGGACTTTGTCAAACACCTTCTGAAAATCCAAATACACTATATCTACCAGTTCACTTTTATCCACGTGTTTATTAACCTCTTCAAAAAAAATGAAACAAATTTGTTAGGCAAGATTGTGTTCCATTAAACCATTGTCTTTCTATATGCTCTACGATTTTGATCTTGAGAATAGTTTCCACTATTTTTCCCGGCACTGAAGTCAGGCTCACTGGTCTATAGTTACCCGGATCACCGCTGGAGCTTTTTTTAAATATTGGGGTTACATTGGCAACCCTCCAATGGATGATTTTAATGATAGGTTACAAATTTTAACTAATAGATCTGAAATTTCATTTTTTAGTTCCTTCAGTACTCTAGGATGCATACCATCTGGTCCAGGTGATTTGCTACTCTTTAGTTTATCAATCTGGCCTACTACATCTTCCAGGTTCACAGTGATTTTGTTCAGTTCATCTGACTCATCAGCCCTGAAAACCATCTCTGGAACAGGTATCTCCCCAATATCCTTATTAGTAAACACAGAAGCAAAGAATTCATTTAGTTTTTCCACAATGGCCTTATCTTCCCTAAGAGCCCCTTTAACCCCTTGGTCATCTAATGGTCCAACCGACTCCCTCACAGGTTTCTTGCTTCGGATATATTTTTAAAAGTTTTTATTATGAGTTTTTGCCTCTATGGCCAACTTCATTTCAAATTCTCTCTTCGCCTGTCTTATCAATATTTTACACTTAACTTGACAATGCTTATGTTTTATCCTATTTTCTTCAGATGGATCCTTCTTCCAATTTTTGAAGGATGTTTTTTTGGCTAAAATAGCCTCTTTCACCTCACCTTTTAACCATGCTGGTAATCATTTTGCCTTCCTTCCACCTTTCTTAATGTGTGGAATACATATGGACTGCGCCTCTAGGATTTTATTTTTAAGCAATGTCCATGCCTTTTGAACACTTTTAAACTTTGCAGCTGCACCTTTCAGTTTTTTTCTATTTTCCTCATTTATCAAAGTTTCCCTTTTGAAAGTTTACTGTTAGAGCTGTAGATTTACTTATTGTCCCCCTTCCAGTTATTAGTTTAAATTTGGTCATGTTATAATCACTGTTGCCAAGTGGCCCCACCACCGTTACCTCTCTCACCAACTCCTGCATTCCACTAAGAATTAAATCTAAAATAGCTCCCTCTCTTGTTGGTTCCTGAACCAATTGCTCCATGAAGCAGTCATTTATTACATCCAGAAACTTTATGTCTCTAGCAAGTCCTGATGTTACATTTACCTAGCCAATATTGGGGTAATTGAAATCTAACAAACCAATAGAGCAAGTTACTGCACTTCACAAATATCCCAGCAATAAGTGCAGAAAAGGAATTTAGTCCAAACCATGAGGATTCATCAAAGCTCTACAGAGCAAGTAGATTTTTATTCATTTTAGGCGGCAACTCCACAATTTTAGAATAGCAACAGATTAGAATGCGTCCCCCGACACGGTCCCGTGTTTCGCCGAGGGCTGCATCGGGAGGGAGCAAGAATTTTCACAAAACACTGTAAATAAAACATACACTGGTAAGGACATAGAATGGCAGATAGTCGACATAAATTACAAATGATTACACACATACCTGAATGCTGAAGGAATTCAAAATTGGCAGGGAGCGCGTCCATCTTAGATGCAGACAGGCATTTAAACCACACGGAGTTGGTGCGAACTCAGGTTGACAGGTCACATGGTCAGACGGGGCCAATCACAGTTGCCCCCGTTCCTGAGGCGCAACTAGCAGTGCAAACAGCAATTAACCTAGGTGGCCCTGACAGGTTTTTAAGTAAAGAGATGCCACTCTAATTCCCGATTTAGACCATTAGGAGCAACTGAATCAAGTTGGAAGATCCATCTCTGTTCAATGTGTCCAAGTTGTTCATTGTAGTTGCCTCCCCGAGGAGAACGGGGGACAACCTCAATGACACAAAAGGACAGGTCAGAGATGGAGTGTGCCTGTTGGACCCAATGTGTAACTAAAGGCTCATTCTCACGAGTGTTGCGGATGTTGGAGCAATGCTCAATTATGCGAGTTTTAGCCATTCTAGAGGTCTTACCCACGTACACCAAGGGACAGGGGCAAACAATTACATATATTACTCCTTTCGAGGTACAATCTGAGGTGGCCCGAAGGGGAATGTTTTGATGTGTGATAGGGTGTACAAAAGAAGTATAAACCCCTGTGTGTTGACACAGGGGTTTATACGAACATCCCGCAGGTGGAGGCACTTAAAATTGTTGAAGATACCTTAAACCAACGTGATACTCCTTGTCGGATCCCCACCACTTTTCTGAAAACATTGGCAGACCTGGCCTTGACAAAAAATTACTTCCGTTTCAAAGATACTTTTTTTCAACAAATTAAGGGTACGGCTATGGGGGCCACTATGGCCCCCAGTTTGGCTTGTCTCTTTGTAGCTCAATTTGAGGAAAGGTTTGTATACCCATCCGATTGGTCCCATTTTATTTCTTTATGGCGTCGTTTCATTGACGATATTTTTCTTATCTGGCAGGGGACCGATGTACAATTCTTTTTGTTTTTTGATTGGCTCAACTCCTGTGATACTAATATTCAGTTTAATTTTTCCATACATCCGGTACAAATTTCTTTTTTGGATATTCTTATCTCTGTACATGATAATCACTTTATTACTACCATTTTTCGTAAAGGGACAGATAGGAATACATTACTTTCCTTTGACAGCTGCCACCCGCGGACTCTACGCCATAACATCCCCACTGGACAATTTCTGCGCTTGCGCAGACTCTGTTCAACTAGGGAAGAATTTTTGTCACAGGCCAAGTCTATGACTATGAGGTTTTTGTCAAGGGGATACCCCTCACGGATTGTGAAGAATGCTTTTAAACGGGCACTGTTTGTTAATCGGGACTTGTTGTTTCTTTCACGTTCCCGATCGACAGAGACTGTCAGTAATTGCATTTTACCATTCTCTACTTTGAGTCGTCAGGTTACCAACATTGTTCGTACACACTGGCAATCCCTCTCTTTGAATCGCCTTTTCCCTGGTCCCCTTCGATTTACATACCGTAGGGGCCGTAATCTCCGTGATAGACTTGTGCACGCAGATCTCAATTCGGAACTGCAGGTCCCCGTCTCTGCGGCTGTGCATCAACCTTGCGGTCGATGTACTATGTGTCAACACACAGGGGTTTATACTTCTTTTGTACACCCTATCACACATCAAAACTGTCCCCTTCGGGCCACCTCAGATTGTACCTCGAAAGGAGTAATATATGTAATTGTTTGCCCCTGTCCCTTGGTGTATGTGGGTAAGACCTCTAGAATGGCTAAAACTCGCATAATTGAGCATTGCTCCAACATCCGCAACACTCGTGAGAATGAGCCTTTAGTTACACATTGGGTCCAACAGGCACACTCCATCTCTGACCTGTCCTTTTGTGTCATTGAGGTTGTCCCCCGTTCTCCTCGGGGAGGCAACTACAATGAACAACTTGGACGCATTGAACAGAGATGGATCTTCCAACTTGATTCAGTTGCTCCTAATGGTCTAAATCGGGAATTAGAGTGGCATCTCTTTACTTAAAAACCTGTCAGGGCCACCTAGGTTAATTGCTGTTTGCACTGCTAGTTGCGCCTCAGGAACGGGGGCAACTGTGATTGGCCCCATCTGACCATGTGACCTGTCAACCTGAGTTCGCGCCAACTCCGTGTGGTTTAAATGCCTGTCTGCATCTAAGATGGACGCGCTCCCTGCCAATTTTGAATTCCTTCAGCATTCAGGTATGTGTGTAATCATTTGTAATTTATGTCGACTATCTGCCATTCTATGTCCTTACCAGTGTATGTTTTATTTACAGTGTTTTGTGAAAATTCTTGCTCCCTCCCGATGCAGCCCTCGGCGAAACACGGGACCGTGTCGGGGGACGCATTCTAATCTGTTGCTATTCTAAAATTGTGGAGTTGCCGCCTAAAATGAATAAAAATCTACTTGCTCTGTAGAGCTTTGATGAATCCTCATGGTTTGGACTAAATTCCTTTTCTGCACTTATTGCTGGGGTAATTGAAATCTCCCATTATTATTGCACTGCCAAATTGGTAAGTTTCCCTGATTTCTCTTAGCATTTCATCATCTGTCTGACCATTTAGTCCAGGTGGACGGTAGTATACTCCTATCACAATACTCTTACCCAACACACTGAAGGATATCACAGACTACTAACCCTAAGACATTTAAAACCATTCTTCAAACCTTACGACTTCAGAACTGTCTTACAGCTACTCATATTCTCTACTAGAGATGTGAATCGTGTGCCCGATCGTCTTAACGATCGGGTTCGGCTAGAGGGGGGAAAAAATCTGATTGTGGGTGATGTGGGTGTTATTTTTTTTGTAGTGAGGCCCGACCCTTTAAAATTAACCCCTTACCTTCCCCCACCCTCCCGAACCCCCCCAAAACTTTTTACGATTACCTGGTGGTCCAGTGGGGGCGCGGGGACCGATCTCCCACTCTCGGGCCATCGGCGCTATTTTGGCTGCCACTCAAAAATGGCGCAGATGGCCCGATAAAAAAAAAACCACCCAACCCTTTAAAAACGACCCCTTAGCTTCCCCCACCCTCCTGAGCCTCCCAAAACATACCTGGTGGTCTAGTGGTGGTCCCGGGAGCGATCTCCCGTTCTCAGGCCGTCAGCTGCCACTCATAAAGATGGCACCAATGGCCCTTTGCCCTTACCATATGACAGGGTATCTGTGCCATTGGCCGGCTCCTGTCACATGGTAGGAGCACTGGATGGCCGGCGGTGGCCATCTTTAAAGATGGCGGTGGCCATCTTTACGAAGGCGGCGGCCATCTTTAAAGATGGCACCGGCCAGCCAGTGCTCCTACCATGTGACAGGGGCCGGCCAATGGCACGGATACCCTGTCATATGGTAAGGGCAAAGGGCCATCGGCGCCATCTTTATGAGTGGCAGCCGACAGCCTGAGAGCGGGAGATCGTTCCTGGGACCACCACAAGAACACCAGGTATGTTTTGGGGGGATCGGGAGGGTGGGGGAAGCTAAGGGGTCATTTTTAAAGGGTTGGGTGTTTTTTTTTTTATTCGGCCATCGGTGCTATTTTTGAGTGGCAGCCAAAATGGCGCCGATGGACCGAGAGCGGGAGATCGGTCCCCGTGCCCCCACTGGACCACCAGGTACTCGTAAAAAGTTTTGGGGGGGTTCGGGAGGGTGGGGGAAGGTAAGGGATTCATTTTATAGGGTCGGGTGGGTTTAGGGGTTTTTTTGGTGTGCCGGTTTTCCCTGCCCTCCCCCTCCCCCGATTTATGATTTTTAACAATAAATCGGGGGAATTTCTATTGTATCGCGACTCTTAATGATTTTTGACGATTTAAAATATATCTGACGATTGTTTTAAATCGTCAAAAAACGATTCACATCCCTATTCTCTACCATCGACTATTGCAACTCCCCACTGATTAGAATACCACATTCAAACCTCAAACCTCTCCAAATTCTGCAGAATTCAGCAGCCAGAATTCTGACTGGAACAAAGAGAAATGATCACATAACACCCACATTGATGTCGCTACACTGGCTTCCAATTAAAGAACGAATTGAACACAATTCCATGACCATCATGCATAAAATTCTAAACAATGAACATCAAGGTCTAAGTGGCTTAAACATAACACCCCAGATTCCCCAAAGAAATCTACGCTCAAACAAATCAAGACGTTTAAATATCCCCCCCATCAAAGATGCTCATCTGACAACAACCAGAGAAAGAGCTTTCTCTATTGCCTCTCCTAAAATTTGGAACTCCCTCCCAAAAGATCTGAGAACCCAACATAACCTCAAAACCTTCAAAAAAGACCTAAAAACATGGCTGTTTCACAAAAACTTCATTGACATTCATACTTCTGATCATCCTAACACCCAATTGAACCTTCAACCATAACCACAAAATAACTTGTCTACAACCAGCACCAAACAAACCCTCCTCTCTTAAAAAACGTTTCCTTTCTGGACTGGTAATGTTTAACCTCTGTTTTATGCATCCTGTTATACCTTTTTTCACAATTGTTAAGAGAATTACAACTTGAATCTTGTAAACCGTTATGATGGCTTCACCGAATGACGGTATATAAAACTCAACAAATAAAATATAGATTCTACTGAGCATTTAGTCTCTTTTATGATCTTTATCCTGTTGGACTCTATACCCTCCTGCTCATAAAGTGCCACACCCCCACCAAGTTGATCCTCCCTATCATTGTGATATAATTTGTACCCTGATATAGCACTGTCCCATTGGTTATCCTCCTTCCACCAAGTCTCTATGATGCCAATTATGTCAATCTTATCATTTGCTGCTATACACTCTAACTCTCCCATCTTACTTCTTAGACTTCTGGCATTGGCATACAAACATGTCAAAGTGTATTTTTTGTTTGTTTTAACAACCTTCTTTTCAGTTGCTAGGATTAATTCGGAAATCATTAACTTCGGTGATTTTTTACATATAGGCACATTGACTATGTTTGCTTTTAATGGAACCTCTCTGTTGGGATGCCCTAACTCTCCTGTTTCATTAGTATCCTTCAAGGATACATTTCTCCGAACCATGCACTGCTGCGTGACTGTCAGCTTTCCCCCTTGTTCTAGTTTAAAAGCTGCTCTATCTCCTTTTTGAAAGTTAGTGCCAGCAGCTTGGTTCCACTGTGGTTAAAGTGGAGCCCATTCTTTTGGAAAAGTCTCCCCTTTCCCCAAAGGTTTCCCCAGTTCCTTATAAAGCTGAATCCCTCTTCTCTGTACCATCATCTCATCCACGCATTGAAACTCTGGATCTCTGCCTGCCTCTGGGGACCTGCACGTGGAACAGGAAGCATTTCACAGAATGCCACCCTAGATTTCTGGATTTCAACTTCCTACCTAAAATCCTAAATTTGGCTTCCAGAACCTCTCTCCTACATTTTCCTATGTTGTTGGTGCCTACATGTACCACGACAGCTGGATCCTCCCCAACACTATCTATAATCCTATCTAGGTGACACATGAGGTCTGCCACCTTCGCACCAGGCATTCAAGTTACCAGGCGGTCCCCATGTCCACCAGCCATCCTGCTATCTACATTTCTAATAATCTAATCACCAACTATGATGGCTGGCCTAACCCTTTCCTCCTGGGCAGTAGCCCTGGGAGACTTGTCCTCAGTGTGAGAGGACAATACATCACCTGGAGAGCAGGTCCTTGCTACAGGATCACTTCCTGCTACACCAGGGTGATGTTCTCCTACTGGGAGACCTTTCTGATCCAAGGCAGCACTGGAAAAACCTGCACTCAGTCATCTTTTCTCCCACAGATTTCTAAAGTAAACAATGGAAAGCCATTGCAAAGCCAGCACAAACCTCCCAAGTGCCTCATTTTCCTCTCTCCTCAACCTTTGTTCTCCAACCTCCTTTCCTAGATTCCAGTTACTCGCCCACACCTCCCATCAGCACTGAAAACCAGCCTCTTTTCTTTTAGGCTCTTAAGTAGTAGTAAGGAGAAGAGGACTTAGCAAGCTGTGTTTGGCATGTTCACAAACTTTTGGGTATCTTCCACATGCTACTTAGCACTCAGGATGTTAACGTGCTGAGATGGTAAAGGCAGTTAGCATAGCTGGGTTTAAAAAATGTTTTTGACAAATTTCTGGTGGAAAAGTGCATAAACAATTATTAACCAGATAGATTTGGGAATCTATTGACCTTTTGGGATCCTGTCAGGTACCTGTGACCTGGTTTGGCCACTGTTGGAAACAGAATACTGAGCTTGGCAGACCCTTGGTGTGACCTAATATTGCAGTTTTTGTTTTCATTTATTTATAAATTTTCTGACATAATACAGAACTTTTACAAGGAATAGTGAAAAATGAACATTAAAGGAATTTACATTTAATATAGATGCTACAGGAATCAAGAAATACTGTAGTCCACAAAATGTGGGATGGGGGAAAGAGTTTTTCGAAAGCCAATGAAAATATGAGAAAATGCACAAGAAAGAAAAATTATCAATGCTGCTGTTAGACACCCATTATTAAAAACTGTGATATCAAGGAGAAATTTATACAGAAGGTGAAGAGATTACTACTGATAAAGATCTCACCCACCCCCATGTAGCTCCTGTCTTTCTCTAATAAATTGGGTCAGATGTGATGGTTCATAAAATACATATTTCACACCAGCTAGTTTCACCACACACTTACAGGGGAAATTAAACCAGAAAACAACATCAATCTGTTGAACCCCCATATCTTAACAAAAGGAACTGCTTCCTCCTAAGTTGGGTAGCCTTAACTACTTCTGGGTACATAGCAACCTTTAAATTATGAAACATATTATTCCTCTCCTGAAAATATAATTTCAACAGATAATCTCTATCTGAATCTGACAGGAGACTAACAATCAAAGGTGAATATGTCCCTTCTTCACTAGATTTTTCAAGTATACAGTCAAATTAGAAAAGTCCAACGATGTTTATACTTCAGGCAATTTCACCCCATCTCTTTCTTATATTTGGCATTTAATAAATTCTGGAGACTGGAGGAATTACATTTTCAGGCATATTAAAAATTTCCAAAAGATATCCTTTGAACATTTCCATAGGTGTCACAAATTTCTGTTTAGGAAAATTAATAAGCCGGAAGTTGTTATGACTCAAAGAATTTTCAAGGGCTTTGATCTTATATTGAGTTTAAGATTGTCCTTAACTAAATAATTACCCAAATCTTTACCTTCTAATATTTCAACTTTTTGTTGTACTATAGAAATAGATCTCTGATTGTACTGCACTTGACCAGAAACAGAAAAGAGACATTTGATTAGAAATGCCATTGAATGCATCCCAAATGCCTTCCAAGATTACCACCTTAGATGTTGTAGAGGAAGGAAAACTAAAACTTGGAGCAATTGGTCTTGAACTGGACTCATTGACCACTATAATGGTTGAACTCCCCAAATTAACTCCATTTAGCAGCCCAGAAGCTAAGTGATTTCTAGTCGAACATACTGGACACTGATAGAAGGAGTCCTCTAACCGCTGCAGCAGGAAAGATGTCATGTAAGGGTCACAACAAATCCCGGAACTCCGACAGCTCATTGTGCATGCTGCTAGGTTTAGGTTCACACAGCTCTGGTAATAGTGAAACATCAGTGTCTGGGGAGCCACGGGGAAGACGTCTTTGCTCACGGCTCCCGATGACAACAGCTTCAGAGCCAAGTTCGGGCGGCAGAGATGCTGGCCACAACATAAAATGATCCATGAGACCAGAAGGCAAGGGAGCAGAATCTTCAGCAGAGAATGCTTTAGTCTTCCCCTTCCTTTTGCCCATTTCTCAAGGAAAAATCTTGGAAGGTAAGCAAGGCAGCATTCAGTAACATTCCGCCATCTTGACTCCACCCCACGGTTCCAACATTGCAGTTCTTATGCTCTCTTGTTTTGGGGTTAATACTCTCATGTCCATGCTAGAGTGTTAATTTAACATGAATATTCCAAAATATTGTGCATCACCCAGTAAATAGCATGTTTTATTTTATTTTATTTTTATTTGCATATTAAACAAATTAACAAGAATCTTTCTTGCATTAGGAAACATGAGGTTAACAGAAAAAGAAATAGCATATAATAAACCACTACAATTCCAAAGTTGAACCTAACCCCATTCATATAGGAAACCTGGGGGAGAGACATTAAGAAAATGGAGCAGTCCAATACAATGCGCATTCAAAAAGAAAATACTGGACCCCCTGCATTTTAATTATCAGAGATTTGTACTGTTATTCCCAAAAGCCCCTTTAGTAAATAGCATTTTAACCTGCACATTATTTTATTTTTGATCCAGAATCTTCTTCATGCTCCTTGGGCTTCCAGCTCAAGCAGAACAAAACCAAAGCTGGCATCTGGTACCAAGAGCAGACATTCACAACTACTTGAGAATTTGTTTTCTCTTCTTATTTTATATGTCCTTCCAACTTTTAATCCAGTCATAACATTGATGGTCCTCGGCTGGGGCCATGTACCGCAAGTGGGCTTGAAATGTTTTAAAATAAACAAATAAATAAAGTAATAGGGATGTGCAATCATTTAGGACGAATTAGGCAATTTCATCCTGATTCGGGGAACCCGAAAACCGAACCAAATTTTCGAGAAAACTTGGTTTTCGGGTTAGTGTGTGCTAACATTAAAATGGTAGCACGCACTAATGGGGAGGTAGCGCGCACTAACCCGAAATTCAGGTCCCCCGAATTACAAAGGCCCGAACCACGACAAATACGAAATTTCCTGCGGCGGTTCTTTGCACACCTCTATAAAATAATCATGGACCCTGCATGCAGTCAGCACATGTTGCATTTGCTTGATGACCACCTACCCAGCCTTGGGGGGAGGGGGGGAGGGAAGAAGACCTGAGGTCCATCTACAAGGGAGTGTGAGTACTAACACGGAACCACCCAGCCATACATGAGAAAGCTTTAATACAAATGCATGCAAAAACCTTTTTGTTTCAAATTTTAATTCCCAAACCCCATGATAATGTGCCACAGATTTGTGTAATGGAGAATGAGATGGTATCAAGTGGTTACTCAGAAATCCACGTAAAACCCAAACTAGCCAAGAACTGCACCTTCTGTTGGAGTTCCTGTGAGCTTTGGAAAGTGCAGGGAAAACTAGGGATGTGCATTTGTTTCAAATGGAAAAGGAGATGAATGAGCTAACAAAATGAATTTGGCTCCCAGAACTAACCTTTTCGTTTTGATTCATTGCACTATTTGCAATACTTTGCCAAAAACAAATAAAAAAACAAATAAAGTCCCAAAAACAAAATTTAAAAAATCATGAAAAACAAAACCAGAAATGCATGCACATACACAGCCCTTGGAAAAACCTTTTGTATGTGATCATTTCATTCACGTATACATTTAAATACTGCTTTTTCATTTTTCTTTTGTTTTATTGTTGATCTCCCATGGACTTAGTTGCTGTGCGGTTTGATTTAAGGCACCTAGGTGTAGGCAGCATATAAATAAATATGCTAGACATTTTCAACAGTTTTCCCAATATGAGAAAAAAAAAAAGTACTCTGGCAAATCCAACTACCTATATTGCAACTAAAAGTAAAGAAAAACCCCAAAAAAGCCCTAAAAAAGCCACAGAAAGGAAGAAGCCGTGAAAGGAGAGCCATCTCCAGAAAAAGAAGAAACAATAACCCACTGTAGCCTTCTCCCCACCCACCCCCTCCACATGGGGGCATATTCTGGAGGCAATGCAAAGCTGATCTGATAGCCCTGAGGGGCCAGCCCACCCCTAACCTATCTTCCAGTCTGACGGCATCCAACTGCAGAACATTTCCAGTCTGTGGAGGATAAGCTGAAAGCCTGACAAGCAGCATATGGTATAGTTTAGAATACTGAGCAGGTCATTAAAATTAGGGTTAAGAAAATCTCTGTCTTGTCTACCACTGAACCATACCTGCTGCATGCAAAATTCATTCAAATTTCCCCAAGATCGACAAGGACAGAGGGAGTTTCTCAGACTGCTCCTCACTGGCTCCTAGCTCATAAATACTTCTTAAAATATTTAAATGTTTTTCATAAATTCAAGGAATTACATTGAGATGGGAGCAAATCATGCTTTTTGCCATCTACTGTGAAGCTAAGGGTCACAAACTATACAAATGGCAGAAAATCACTGAGCTATTACAGTGGCAGTCAACAATACATAATCTGTATGCATTCAGCTCCTGCAATAGCAAATTGCTGTTGAATTGCCCAGAAACTTCACACTTTCGTTAGATGTGCGGAATTTAACATGGTAATGTCCATAGAAAAATACACAGAGGCAGCGAATGTACAGACTGGTCTCCACTGGGAGAAAGTTTGTCTATGGGCTTGGCCCTGCTTCTCTAATGAGAGTACAGTCATATGTTTGCTTTGAAACCTTGCCGTAGACAGAAAGCACCTATGCACATTTGTGTCTGCTATTTTGTGTAGAATTGGAAATGCAACCTATGCATGGCATTTTTCTCTCTCCCACCCAAATATGCCTCTCAAACAGCTCCTCTTAATGTGACTAAAAGTCTGCATGTTGTGAAAAATTGCCTTCAGAAATACAAGTCGGTGAGCAGGACAGTTACTGAGGTAACTTGTAAGAGAGCTATTTTTCTGACCCCTTTGCCTGGCTAGCTTTAGTCAGATGGAGCTGAATATCAATCCTCACTTGATAAAGGATTTTTCATTTGCTCCTGCTGTTGCTGATATCCCTGGAACATTGTTTTGCTGCCTGGTGTGTGGGGGTCGATGTCAGTGTGAGGTGCCAGTGAGAACCTAAAAGAAGGTGGCCAGCAGTGCACCACAGCCAGTGCATTTAAGCTGCACCCCTTTGTTTCAATTTGGTAAAGGTGCAGCAGACCGTCTTGCTCTGGCTTCTGCTTATTTCTGATTTACAATAAGTTAAAGGTTTCCTCTGCCTGCTCTTAGCAACAAAATATTCTCCAAATGTTTGCAGGGTTTTCTAAGCAAGATTTTTCAGGTACATTCTTCACTACAGGCATCGAAGGAACAGTGACTGACCTGCCATAGGCTGAAACAACTTTGAGTCCAGAGATTCGCAATCCTCCGTCTGCATCAGGCTCTCAGATAATTCTGGATTGATGGTGCAAAGAGCAGATGCAGGAACTGGGGAACATCTGGAGGGTCATGAGTCAATCATGCTAATTACAGTCTGTTCTGCAGCATCCTGCTAATATAGGTCTGGAAGATGTTTGGCAGGCAATCGTCTTACTTGAAAGGACTGTCAGTAAAAAAAAGTGATTTCTCATTATTGATAGACTCTATTAAAGGCCAGGTATCTGCTCAACAGTCTATCATTAGGCCATGAAGAAAGACTTAAATCTTTGGAGTCTAAGGAACAGACTACTCAGAATTTTCAAGCCAAGTGTACAATGGATTGTGTTAATATGAAAAGACATATAGAATTTCTTGAAAAAAGATCAAAATACCTTAATTTTTGTCTTTTGAACTTTCCTCACTCTACACTTATTCGACCTCAGCAATTAGGGGTAGATTTTCAAAGCGTTACGCTCACCGGGCCAATTTTCAAAGGCCCGGTCACACGCAAGTCCCAGGGCCTCGTGAAAGGAGCAGGGCTAGAGGCCCCCGGCACAGTGGCCATTTATCGTTGTGCCAGGGGATTGTGTGCCGGCACGCGCAAACTGTGCCTGCCCCAAGGCAGGTACAAAAGGTAAAATAAAGATTTTGAGGGGAGGGGCTAGGTTAGGGCAAGGGGAAGGGAGGTTAATATAGGGGGTTGGGAAGTTCCCTCCCAATATGCTCTGAAATTGGCGGATTGGGAGAGAACTGAGGAAGGCCGCGGGTGTCGGCGCATGCAGGCTGCACAAGTGTGCACCCCCTTACGCGCGCGCCGACCCCCGATTTTATAACATGCATGCACCTGCACATGTTATAAAATCAGGCGTCCATGTGTGCGTGCCAGGTAGTGCATGCACGTGGAAGCATGCGCGTGCATCTCTGAAAATCTACCCCTTAGTGATTAAGTATATGAAGGATATACTAGGTATTGCTGATGAGCATATTCCTATAATCTCTACTTCTTACATCTCTGTTGCCTCATGTAAGGATAATGTTGTTGCTGCTACTGCTGTACATTCTGATTCTTTTAAATTTAACCAATTTTCTTGAACAATCTAATGACATAGTCACTGATCATGCTACTGTTTTGATATAATATTCCAGCAAGACTGATAAGAATCTAATTATGAGGCTTTTTTTATCTCTCTAACAAAGATACTTTCTTTATGGGATAAAAAAATTCTGGATATTTCCTGATGTTGCAGAAAAACAAAGGTTAGCTGTAAGTCTTTTTTTCAATATAGAGACACAGTTTTGTTTAGGAGGAGAATTTTTTCTTCATTATCCTGCTAAGTGTCTTGTTAAATTTAATAGTAATAGCTATATATTTATTTATTTATTTATGGTTTTTATATACCGATCTTCTTACATAATATGTAAATCAAATCGGTTTACAGATTTGATTTACATATTATTGATTTACAGATATATATTTTTTGTGAGCCTGATCAGTTGAAGCAGTTGTTAGACAATAGAACGTCAATGATTCCTGCCTCCACTCCTGTACCTAGTTAAGGCCTACATTGATCATTCCACTATAAATATAGCGGAATGATCAGCTGTGGGGAAAAAAGGGGCAGGGAGGCGATATTGAGCAGGCGGCTGCATGGCAGCAGTGTGTTTTTTTGCCCGCCACAGTTGCAGCCGCGCTGCACACTATCACCCCCCTAGCGCCAATAGAAAAGGAGTAGGTATTTCTGGCGCTAATGCCAGTGAAAATGTATGAAACATTGTTGCCTGCAGTGCTACTGGCCCCTCAAGTTCCAAATCCCGCCTAAACCCTGCCCAAACTCCTCCCCTTTCCCTCATTTACAATTTCAATTCACGATGCAGTAGTTATTGCGTTTGTTAGAGTGTTATCGTACGTGATAACGCCCATTGCAATTTGAAGAATGATCCTATAAGATAGCAGAGTTACAATATTAGTTTAAATTGTCAGATTTTCCTGTATTTTTTTTCCTTGAGTCTGTCCTATAATTCTTTTGGGCTCCATATTATGGACTTATATAAGGGTAATACTTTCTCTTGTAATTCATGGTATTTGATTATGTATTAATTCTTTTAACTTTTTGCTGTGAGCTATATTATGCTTGCTTATGTTTTTTTCTTAAATTTATAAATAAAATGAAAAAAAAAAAGTTTATCCCCAGCCCTGGAATGCCTCCAGCATGTCTCTTTTTTCCCAGCTAATTTTTGTCTGGGTAATTAATTAGCTAAACCAGAGTTAGTGGGGGAGCAGGGAGAAATTTAAAATCTTGGGGTTTGTCTGGTTAACTTGACCACACGAACCCACTCAATATCGACCTCTAGTTCTTGAGAACTTCATTTAAGATAGAAATAATGCATTTTCTCCTATACATTTTATAGAGCTATACTTTTATATTAACAAAAAAGGGGTTTTATTTCATAGATTGTTCCCCTGACCAGTGCCAGAGGTAATAGGATTAAGAACATCTGTATCTCACTGTCAATGCACACAATGAAACATCTCTTCTGGTGACACAATGGGAAGATTATAGGGCTAACCTAATACGGGGAATAAAAAGTTTTTTTTATGAATAAGCTCTGGTGTCTGGTATCATTATTTCGGGTAACAACCAAGAGTCTGAAGTACCTCGATAAAAGTAAAAATGGTGTTTATTTGTAATTTATAAGTGTGAAAAAAGTGATGTAGTGCTCTATTGTATATGTTCCAATTGTGGTCACATCACCTGATAAAAGTCATGAAGCTCTCCTTATTAAACACAGGCCTTTTCATATCTCTAAAACAACAAGTCGTACAGACTTAGCTTGCCATGTACGAGTGAACAGTCTGCCAAATTTCAATTAGTTTCATCAAGACACTGTGGAGCCGCTTGACTATCAGTGTTTCGGCAACACATGCCTGCTTCAGGGGCCAGAGAGATAATGTGGTACGGAGCTAGGATGTGAATGTCGCTTCTATTTGGCGTCGCTTCTGTTTGGCATATCTCTAAAACTTGTTGTTTTAGAGATACGAAAAGGCCTGTGTTTAATAAGGAGAGCATCATGACTTTTATCAGGTGATGTGACCACAATTGGAACATATACAACAGAGCACTACGGCACTTTTTTCACACTTATAAATTAAAAGTAAAAATGGTGTTTATTTGTGTCGAGGTACTTCAGACTCTTGGTTGTTACCCGAAATAATGATACCAAACACCAGCACTTAATCATAAAAAACTTTTTATTTCCCATATTTAGGTTAGTTGTTTATACAAAAAGGGAGAGATTTGTTTTGAGGTTGATGGGTAGTTTTGGTAAAGATTATAGGGCTACCAGCTGCAAAATGATCACAGTAATTAAATACTAGAGATGTGCATTCGTTTTCAACAAATGTGCAATCCGCAATGCATAAGTCCCTATTTGTTGCATTCGTGGGTTTGTGAAATGCATGGCGATCCCCCACGAATAAAGCATATCATATTAGTTTCATTGTTTTGATTCGTAGCGATTTCTTAGCAGCCATTTGAAATAGGAGAAGGCCATGTGGGAGTATGCATAGCAAAAACCAGCCCTTTCTTGTGAGTCATGTGACCTCACAGCCCTGTTATAGAGTGGGTCAGACAGGTTGGAAAGGAGATGAGAATGCAACCTATCAGAGCTAAGCATTTTTCTAATGCAGTCAATTGCCACTCTCAGTGCTCTGTGACGCTGTTCCTGATGATGCTATACTATTTATACCTTAAGCACGCAGCGTGCCATGCTCTTTCTTTGTGGGGGTGGTCTGGGGATGGTGGCTTTACTCAAAGGTAGTCTGAGTGTCCCAAATCTGTATTCAATTGCTAGGTACTTTGATAGAATTTTCCATTGAAAAATATATTTCTTCGTTTGTGCTGCTGTGTCAGCCAAGTTTTTTTAACTACACTTTTTTTTTTATTAGACTGTCTCTCCCACTGAGACAAGCTGCTAGCAGTGGCATTTTGCTGCTTATTTTACTCCCCTGGGGTAGGTTGCATGCAGAATTTGGGTGTTGTGGGTGGGACATATATTCAATTTCTAGCTATTTTGATAGAATTTTCCATTGAAAAAGATATTTATTCGTTTTTGCTGCTGTGCAAGCCAGGCTTTTTTTTTTTTTCACTGCAGTTTTTTGTTTGTTTTTTTTTTTTTATTGAACTCAGACTGTCTCTCTGTGCTCTTTTAAGCAAACAAGGCAGTGCACTGGGTGTCTGTGGGCAGTTTTTCAGACTCACATATATTGGTACAGCAGTGCCCTTTTAAGCCAAAAAGGCAGTGCACTGGGTGTCAGTGGGTAGTTTTGCAGACTCACATATATTGGGACAGCGATGCTCTCTGAAGCCAAATCCCCAGTAAGCCTCTTTTATAGTTACAAGTTTGGTGTGCACCTATACAGTGGTCCCAGTTGTAGTGTACATCCAGGCACTGCCTCATGGGCCTGTGGGCAGTTTTTCAGACTCACATATATTGGGACAGTGGTGCTCTCTGAAGCCAAATCCCCAGTAGGCCTCCTTTGTAGTTACAAGTTTGGTGTACACACATATAGTGGTCCCAGTTGTAGTTATATCCAGGCACTGCCTCATGGGCCTGTGGGCAGTTTTGCAGACTCACATATATTAGGACAGCGGTGCTCTCTGAAGCCAAATCCCCAGTAGGCCTCTGTTGTAGTTACAAGTTTCGTGTGTGCAAATACAGTGGTCCCAGTTGTAGTGTACATCCAGGCACTGTCTCATGGGCCTGTGGGCAGTTTTGCAGACTCACATATATTGGGACAGCAGTGCTCTCTGAAGCCAAATCCCCAGTAGGTCTCTTTTTGAAATAATTATTTTAATTGAAATCCCTAGTAGGCAGTGACATTAAATCCATGATGTCAGGGAAAGCTAGATGTGGTCAAGTGATTGGAACTGGCAGAGGGGGCACTTCAAAAGGTAGTTCCAGTCCATTAAAGTTAAAAAAGGACCTGTTCCAATCCAGAAAAAACTGAAATTTAAAGATGATGCATCTCCACCACCTGTTTCTGACCCTGTAGTTTTGGAGGTGAGGGAAGGGGAGGCTGAGTCATGCAAGATACAAGGGCAAGACCCAAAAGCAGCAGTGTGACAGCAGACTCGACTTAACATTGAAAATGAAGTGCAGGAACTGTTTGCTTCTGATTCCGATGAAGAATCATCTTGTGTGGGATTCTCTCATCATCAGAAATGGAAGAAGTAATAGCTGAAGAATGTTTAGGAGGATTAGTTAGTTCTATTGTAGCCTCCACTTCAGTGCTGCAGGGGAGAGATGAAACTGATGATGATGAGGAGGAAGAGCAGTCAGCACAGGCACAGAGTGTGACTGATGCCCCTGACATTTCTTCTCGGGGTGCACCCAATACTTCAGTTCCAGTGCCAGCATCCACCCAGAAGGTTATAGAGAAGGGATCACAAAAGAAATATGTGATCTGGAGCCACTTTAAAGTGATGGAGGACCCGCATTTTGCTCAGTGTAATTACTATGCCAGGGCTATTAGCAGAGGCAAGCAAATGGGACATCTAACTCATTTTGGCATGATGTATCATATGCAGAAGCAACATCCAACAGTACTGCCATTTGGGGATGGTGGCAGTACCAGTCATGAGACCCCTTTTTCCAGGCAGTGTAAAGTGGTTAAAAAGGAGCAGAGTCACCCCATGCCTTCAGCCCCTTCTTGCAGTCAGGTGGCAGGCCAGCAGCCCCCTGCCATGTGGAAGAAGCAACAACCCACCATGGAGGAGATGGGGTGGTGTTTGGTAATGCTAACCTGGGGAAGGAGGCAGGCAGCCTCAAAAGTTGTAACCAGGAGCATTGCGGAAATGATTGCCCTTGATGACCAGCCCTTGCAGATAGTGGAGAATGTGGGTTTAAAGCATTTGCTGAAGGTCTTAGTTCCAAATTACAAAGTCCCCTCCAGATCCACATTTAGCAGAAAGGTCATCCCTAGCCTGTACAACCAGTGTCGCAGTCGCATCCAAGCGCTGCTAGATAAGGCAAAGAGGAGTGTGCATTTCACCTGCGATATCTAGACCTCCATGAACACTTCACATTCTTACCTCTCCCTGACAGCACACTGGTGGGACCTGGCTGAGGCAGGGGCAGGCAGCAGCTCTATTAGTGAACAAGTATCAGGGTGGAGGTGGGCTTTACTGCACACCCACCTGACGGATGATGCCCATACCTCAGCCAATATTCTAGCATGCATCAGACAGATGCTGGAGGGCTGGCAGCTACACCAGCAAAGGACCCAAAAAACAGCAGGGTAGGCGATACAGTGAAACCGTAGGTAAGCAACAAACAAAGGGATGCCACAAGAGTGTCTTTCTCAAATTTTAATCAAGGAGACGTAAAAATTATTGCCCGACTCTGGCCGAGTTTCGCCACATGTGATGGCTGCCTCAGGGGCTACAAACAAACATACAAAGTGTTTAATAACATAAATATAAAACATAAATAATTGAAACAAATTAAAATCAAAAACAAATTAAAATCAAATCATCAGAAAACATAAAACCAATACATAAATAAATACATAAATAGAAGAAATAAAAAATGACAATGGGAACAATGAAAAGGACCAAAATTCAAAAGCAGCACCAACTGAAATAAAACAGAGCAAAAAATCAGCAGATAGTACCTGAATAATCTGAAAACAATGTTCAAGCGATGGTCTGGATAGAGTCAACAATAAAAATTCATCTGTTTTGGAATAAATGAAGGTCAGCTATAAAGCATCAGAAGACAAACATCAGTATCAATTAGAATCATAGAATACCCCTTAATTTTAGGAATACATATTTTTTTTAAAGGAAAATTTTTTTTAAAAAAAAAATCCTCATTACACAAAAATAATTTGAAACAAAAAGTGTTTCAATGCCAAACTAAGAGTATGACAAATCTTGAAAAATATGTATTAAATGTATATAAGAAATGGGGCGGATTTTCAGAGCCCTGCTCGCGTAAATCCGCCCAAAACCGGGCGGATTTACGCGAGCAGGGCCCTGCGCGCCGGGAAGCCTATTTTACATAGGCCTCCCGGCGCGCGCAGAGCCCCGGGACTCGCGTAAGTCCCGGGGTTCTCCGAGGGGGGCGTGTCGGGGGCGTGTCAGGGGCGGGCCCGGTCGTCGCGGCGTTTCGGGGGCGTGTCGGCCCTGTCTAAACCCCCCCCGACAAAGGTAAGGGGGGGGGTTTAGACAGGGCCGGGCGGGTGGATTAGGTAGGGGAAGGGAGGGGAAGGTGAGGGGAGGGCAAAGGAAAGTTCCCTCCGAGGCCGCTCCGATTTCGGAGCGGCCTTGGAGGGAACGGGGGTAGGCTGCGCGGCTCGGCGCACGCCGGCTATACAAAATCCATAGCCTTGCGCGCGCCGATCCAGGATTTTAGTGGATACGCGCGGCTCCGCGCGTATCTACTAAAATCCAGCGTACTTTTGTTTGCGCCTGGAGCGCAAACAAAAGTAGGCTATTCACGCGCCTTTTAAAATCCGCCCCATAGTGTCTAACAAGCAATTCAACCACAAGTGGAGAGCAAATGGGTTCTGTGAGTGAAAGTGAATCTTTAATTGACTAAAAAATGAAGTGACAGCATATCATGACTGCAACAGCTATATTAGTCTCATCTAGTTGAAATGTTTATAAACTACTTATATGGCAAGTCTTAATTTAATATATATTGCAAAAAAAGGGGGGATCCGATCTAGGAGTAGCATCTATTGACATAGGAGTGGGGTTAACAAAAGGACTGAACTAACGTATTACATAAAACAAATAAAAAACAGATGGAGGAAAAAAATGTTTTTATATGAATACCCAGTGTACCAATTTACCAATATAAGTGAAAAGTATTGTGCTAACAATGAATGCGGGGTGAAAAACAACTTATATTTCATGTATTCGCCAACAGTGTATATCTCCTCTCAATGATAAGTGAAAAGTGAGTGCCGAAACAAACGCCATTTTGAACCTAAATTTGGCGCCAAAATTGTGCGAATCAATATAAGGGTGAGGTTAGATCACTATCGTAAATATGAGGAGGAGTTCTCTATTGAGAGTGTAATGTCATGAATGAGGGAAAGGTTATCTATTGACAAATATATCGAATGGTGTGCATGTGTATAAAAGAAGGTTTTTAAGGATTATTTATAACAAAGTGCAAGTTGTTTGTTAAAATTTACTCGTGTAATTTAAGTGTCACATAAGTAGTTTATAAACATTTCAACTAGATGAGACTAATATAGCTGTTGCAGTCATGATATGCTGTCACTTCATTTTTTAGTCAATGAAAGATTCACTTTCACTCACAGAACCCATTTGCTCTCCACTTGTGGTTGAATTGCTTGTTAGACACATTTCTTATATACATTTAATACATATTTTTCAAGATTTGTCATACTCTTAGTTTGGCATTGAAACACTTTTTGTTTCAAATTATTTTTGTGTAATGAGGATTTAAAAAAAAAAAAAATTCCTTTAAAAAAAATATGTATTCCTAAAATTAAGGGGTATTCTATGATTCTAATTGATACTGATGTTTGTCTTCTGATGCTTTATAGCTGACCTTCATTTATTCCAATACAGATGAATTTTTATTGTTGACTCTATTCAGACCATCACTTGAACATTGTTTTCAGATTATTCAGGTACTATCTGCTGATTTTTTGCTCTGTTTTATTTCAGTTGGTGCTGCTTTTGAATTTTGGTCCTTTTCATTGTTCCCATTGTCATTTTTTATTTCTTCTATTTATGTATTTATTTATGTATTGGTTTTATGTTTTCTGATGATTTGATTTTAATTTGTTTTTGATTTTAATTTGTTTCAATTATTTATGTTTTATATTTATGTTATTAAACACTTTATATGTTTGTTTGTAGCCCCTGAGGCAGCCACCACATGTGGCGAAACTCGGCCAGAGTCGGGCAATATTTTTTACGTCTTCTTGATTAAAATTTGAGAAAGACACTCTTGTGGCATCCCTTTGTTTGTTGCTTAGCTACACCAGCAAGACAGGAATCTTCAGGCAGGGTTCTTTGTCACTGACAATGGTGCAACCATGGTAAAGGCAATATGTGACGGGGGCTTTCAGAACATCCAATGTTTTGCACACACTCTGCACCTGGTAGTGAAGTCAGCTCTGGGGTTGGAGTCCAAGCACCAAGACAATGAATACCTGCAGGACTTAATACACAAGTGCAGGAACATAGCAGCACACTTCCACAGAAGTGTGAAGGTGGGGCAGGTTCTCCAACAAAAGCAGACTGATTTGGAGATGCCTCACAAGCATCTAATTCAAGACATTGCCACCCGGTGGAATTCCACCTATATGATGCTGCAGAGGTTAGTGGAGCAGCAGACACCCCTTCATGAACTTTCTGCGGCAATGGACATAGGTGTGCATAATCCCCCAGGGCATCATGATTGGTTAGTCATGAGTCAGCTGGTAAAAATCCTGCAGCCTTTCAAGGATGCCACGGAGGAGCTGAGTTCCAGAAGTGCCACCTTGGCTGACATCATCCCTATAGTTAATTTTCTGGAGGAAAATTTGGAAGGCTTTAAACAGGAAGAGGGAATGACAGTAGAGGTGCTGCATTGTCTGGACGTTTTGCAGAAGCAGGTACAAGAGAGATTAAGGCTTTTAACAGAAGACCACACATACATGCTCACCACAGTCTGTGATCCTCGTGTGAAAGGGAAACTCGCTCTACAGTATGATTGTCTCCTATTGGTGAAGGACCTGCTGTTAGTAAATGTAAGTGAACAGGAGTGCCATAGGCAGAGACAGATTAGGCATGAAGCAGAGGAGGAAACAGCGGGCACTTCAGTGAGTAGTGCTAGCCCAAGCAGGAGCAGCACTCTGTCAGTGACAGCTAGTACTTCCTCCTTCACTTCAGGGCGCCAAAGCCATGGTGCCCATAAAAAATCATCTGTTCTGGAACGGGCTAGAGAGAAAGCAGCTGGCATGAGTGATTCTCAGACCACCCAAAAAAGGAGACACCAGCACAAATGTCAGTGACATGGTATCTCTCAAACCCCACAGAGGACATGCAGACAGATCCGCTGAAATATTGGGCACACAATCCACTGTCTGGCCACACCTAGCCAAAGTGGCTCAGCGATATCTGTCATGTCCACCAACCAGTGTGCCCAGTGAACGTGTATTTTCAATGACAGGGGATATCATTGTTATCGTTTTGAGGTGTTGAAGTGGATTCTTGGGTACTGTGGTGATGGCCACTCCCACGGGGAGGAGCCCCATGAGGAACTGCAGTACAAGGCTAGACACTATACACACAGACACAGAGAATTTGTATTTATTATACACCTTGATGATACTGCCCAGGATGGAAAGAAGTGAAGGTAACCCAGTAGAAGTAGTCCAGGGGTCCTTGGAAGAGGAGACCAGTCTCACACTTAAGTAGATGAAAGCCAGCGGAGGGTAGCAGAGGTAGAACCTGTATGTAGACTTCAAGCGCTGAAGCTGAAGGTGAGACAGACTGAGAGAGTTAGTACTTACTGAGTAGTTAGCTATATTGATGAAGATCCTGACAGGCAGAGCGCAGGCCCTTGAGGAGCGAGTACCCGGTTTCCCAGATCGGTACCTGAAAGAGAGAAGAAGGGCACCCGAGGAGCGGGTACCCTGGTTAGCGATGAATTACCCCGAAGGGCAAAGAGCTTTCAGCGGCTACTGGGAAGCGGCAGAGCAGCTTAGACCGGAGCATTCCAATTCTTGCTAACTCAGTTTGTTAGCAAACGAAGGGCAGGCTAAATACCAGGATGTGCTGACGTCACTCAGAGGGGACACCCCCGAGGTTCCTGCCAAGACGTGGATAAAGATGTGGGTGGCGTGCGCATGTGCACCCTAGGAGGTCCTTAGGAAAAACATGGCAAACGCCATTGCGGATCCGGGGAAGTTGGGGAGAGTGGCATGAAGATGCGGTGGCAGCCAACTTCCCAAGGCTTGAGGAGAGAGAAGGAAGAAAGGTGAGGCACATTGGTTGAAGCTGTCTCAGACCGACGGACGCAACAATCATGAGCCCTCACCTCTCAAGGCTGGCACCAGAGTTGATGGAAATGCTAGTGTTTTTCAAAATGCTTTTGTTGGGTTTCCAAATTTTCCCTGTGAATGGCAAGATGAATAAAAGCAATTGAAAGCCTTGCAGCAACTCCAACTGCCTCCTATGCTCCAGATAATATCAGCATATGTACCTAACCTCAAATGCTTTGCCTGTCTGTCCAGTCTTTACATCACTACAAGGGCCTGACCTCAAAAGCTGTGCCTGTCTGAGTTTAGTTCTAGTATTTCTAATTTCTAGTATTTCTAATTTCAGTTTCATGTATTTGTGCATCATATCTTTCCAGAATATTATTTTTCCTGTTTTGCAACATTTGGAATGTAAGAACATAAAAAGCGGACTTAAGTTGTTTGGAGCTTGCATATTTTATATGCTCAATAGTTTTCATGACCTTCATAATATGGGCCGTTTTCCCTAAATCTTTCTTAGGTGCCAACATTTATGTTTCTAGTACTATAGAAACATACATAGAAACATAAAACTGGTGGTAGTTGCACTCTAGTTCATCCTCTGTGTTCCCATAGTATACAAAGGCACTGTGTAAACTACATAGTCAACACGGGTTGATATTGTAGATTTGGACTTGGAGTAGCGGTTCTCTTATTTCTAAGAGCTCTTCAAGTTCCTTTGTCATCAGCTGAAGTACATAAGTACAGTTAATAGCTTCTGGGTATTCACTAGCCACCAACGGAACCACCACACTCTGGGGGCCAATCTATTTCAGGGAGCCCTTTCCTGTGCAAAGGAAAGGGAACTCTCCCCGGGTCTAGCCAGCCTATCTCTTAACACCTGCTGACCCATGTTGAACCACTGTTCACATGGAAACCTCCTCTGCCTCAGCCTTCAAAATTGTTTGTATATTTGCTATGTTCACCAAATTTCAAAAGACCAGCGAGAGCTCACTAGACACCAATGGAAACACCCCACTCTAGGGGTGAACCCATTCTAGGGAGCCCTTTCCTGCTCAAAGGAAATGGAACTCTACACGGGGCCAGCCTTTCTTGCCCCTATCAAAAGCCAGATTACCTCCGCTCTGCCAGCCTGTCTTGCCCCTATCAACTTTCTGCCACTCGCTACCATACACCAGTCGACTTACTCTACTCCTTGTGGTGTTCTTGCCACTATCATGGTTCCTCAGTGTGTTGGTGCTAGTCTTTCTGCTGCTTTGTCCCTTTATTGGTGCCTTGTGTTTTTTTCTGACACTCTTTTTGCTTGCTAGTATGTTCCCCTTCATTGTGCTGTAGGATGTTGATGTCACTTGTCTTGCCACGTTGCCTGTCATGCTGCCTTCGAGGGTTCATGCAACTGTTATCGGTGCTCTCTTTTGAAGCTGTGGTATGTTTTTGACACTCTCGCTGCTGCTTTGTCCCTCTGTTAAGGCACTCTTGCCACTCCTGGTACCCCTTTGCCCCTTTAAAGTACCTTAGGCTATTCATGCCACTTTGGTGCCACTTTGCCACAGTCTAAGTTCCTTGTAGCTCTTTTCTCATTCTGATGATTGCTCCCCCGAAATTTCATCAGAATTGATAAGAAAACCCCAATTCTGCAGCCAAAAATAGGCTGCAAATACTTCCCCCATTGACTTTAATGGGAAAATGAGTAAAACTAATCAACAAATTGGTTTTTTCTCCCTATGAAACAAATGCAACAAATTTGGGTCCCGGCGAAACGAAAACTGAATCGAAACAAATTTTTGTCTTCTGCACATCCCTATTAAATACATAAAGAAAAGGGGGGTTAACAGGCACTCTTCTGGGAGTAAAATGCTATCTTATAACTGGGTCAGTTAGGAACAGCGTAGAAAACTATACAAAAGCAGAGAACTAGCCTGGGTGTTATGAATCCTGGAATATTTGTTTATCTTGTGACAGTGGCAGAGGGGAACGCTGCTGGATTTATACTTCCATGTTCAGTAGAGAAGGTAGCATGACTGGAAGCAAAGTCCTATAAGGTATATTACATCTCCAGTTGAATCTTCTGACAGCTACAGTGACACATTTATAATTAAAATTCTGGTAGCTCATTCTTATCAGGAAAATAGTAAACATGACAAGATCTGGAGATACGAAATGATAGAAATTATTCTTCCCTCATAAAATTTTCAGAAACCAGATGGGTATAAAACCACCATGATTAAAACATTTCTCAGTGCATTTTCTGTGATCTGAGCTCCCTCTCATGTCATGCCAAGTGGTAAAAGCAGATCCTTTGCACTACAGAAAAAAGTGGAGTAGTTCAAACAAGCCACAGAAACTCGCATAGCTTAAGATAATGCTCAGGTTTGAAATTAGTAATAAAACAAGGAGCAGCTAAATTGTGTATTACAGAATCAAACATCTTTCCAGGATGGGTTAATCACTCTGAGGGTACTTTTCGAAGGTGCTTTAGCTATGGAAATGGCTCGTTATAAAATGAATCCCCTCCATATGTAGGTAAATTTCCCTGTGCATGCCCTGTATGCACACAAGTTTACGCACCCGCAGTATTTCTACTTCCACACATACTTGTGCATTTTCTAAAACTATGCACAGAAAGTTTTCCCCAGCATTTCTGTATGCATATTAATAGGCATGCAAGTAGTTTTGGTGAGATAATTTTCAAAGTGCTCTTACGTATGTAAGTTTACTTTCAAAACTGGTGTACACAGGCACGTATTTGACTTAAAATTTATGTGGACTGTTACAAAATTAACCTGCCCCCTCCTTCCTATCTGGATATTTCAAGCTACAACTTTTAGACCCTTGAAACCTTTGCTATCTTCCTTGGACTTCCATTCAGTTGTGCAGTCTTTACTGCTACCAATTACAGATTAATATCTGGCTTAACTAAATGGGAGCACACATCACTCATTCTGAAAGGACATTGTTTTCCAAAGGAGGAGGGAATTCAATACAAGGCTGTACTGCTAATTCAAACAAATGCTTAGGACGGATTCGCTCCCATGGATCAACCAACTGCTTCCCTTCTAGAACCATGTGCTCCGATCAATCGCGCTCAATGTGGCAGGTTCGCTTAGCCAAATTTCATGAGAGACTTAGTTTTGTTGCCAGTCCAGTGTTCTGGAACTTATTGCCAGTGGCCTTAAGGATCACCGAATGCATGAAAACCTTTAACAAGATGCTAAAGATACATCTTTTCCACAAGGTAATCGAGTTTTGAGGGCATGAATTCAGGTACAAATTATTTATACTGACTGCTTTATGGTTGCTGCTGTTTGGTTTTCTGTTTTTGTTTTTATATATGTTGATACTGCAAGCTGCATAGAACTTTGTATAGGCAGCATATACATTTTTGCAAATAAATAAAATAAAATGTGTTGTCCTTATTTACAGTGAACATGAAATTGGGAGATTAGATCAGTCTTACAGTGAGGGAGTCCATGGGACACTTTATACAACTTATTTTTCAGGGTTTTTAGCTCTAATAATCATGTTTCTTGGGATCTAATGATATTTTTCTAGCACATGTGAGAAACCCAAACTCTTCATCTTTTACTATTGCCAGATGATCTATTCAATAATATATTATTTGCTTTCTCTGGAAACATCAATCTCCCAGGCTAAGACCGGCCATTTTATTTTCCTTGGTTTATCTGTGACTGATTGATTTGACTTTTTTTTTTTTAAGAGAAAGCAGCCTTTTATTCAGATTAAAATTTGAAACAGTAAGCCATAATTTAATTCTGCTGCTCTTTTGTTTGTTTAGTTATATGGCTTGTACTTCAAGGCCTACATTCAATACAGGTGTGTAATAATAGCAACAGTTGCCTATACCAATGGTGCTATACAAATCACTTAAAAGGTAACAGTCACCCTCCCCTGCTTTCTGATTTTTAACACAATTACTCTATAAAAACAAATTGGATAGTGTGTCAAACTAAAGGACAAATATTGCACAGGTGCAGATGGGGAATGCACAATTATCCTACAGGACTTCATGGAAGAGAAAGGATGTAAAACCCACTCCAGAGAGGTTTGCAGTGAAATAAGTTGCATATTTGAAATTATGTACCATAGGCTTCAGCAGAAAATGCATGGCCTGAAGGTCATGCTTGATCTTGAAATGGTTATATACCAGAGGATACAATCTAATACATTTATGAGTTATGGAATACTTATTTTATGTTTTCATTTATCGATGGATTTCCTTTCAAGTTATCATGTTACTTGAATTCACAAGAGGCTTAAACTTCTTTGCTTTGCAAACAGAAGGGAAATAGACAATACCATGTAATCTGACAAGTGAGTGCAACTAAAACTGGCACTTAATTTCTAGCTGACCTGGAATAGATTGATAGCCCTTTAATTCTCATGTGTTTTGTGATACAAGCAGGAGATGAGCATTTCTTTAGCACAACAGGATGCCCTTTGCAAGGAGGGGTTGGAGGAGTTGATCTATTTATCACTGAGGAAGACCAAAGTATGTGATTTCAATGGTGCTTGATTCATTCTGCTTTCATACAATGGGAACTTTGTTATCAGTATTTTATATTCAATATCTTTAGGCTGATGACACCTGTGTTCCAGCACAGAACTGTCATTGGATCCCATTTCTCCTTTCATCTTGAGGTCTAAATATCACTTCAATCTTCTTCTTCCATCTTAGTATTTGTACAAACATAATTCAAACAGGAATTTCAAATCTTATTTAAACAGTAGGCATTGGGTACAAAATATTCTTGTAGTGGCACAAATGGAAGCATTCTTTAATTTGATACTAATGGCCATTTATGGTGTCTTAGTGCCTTAAATATATTGGAAGGATTAGAGAACAAAATCGATCATCAAACTAGGGGGATTATTTTCTAACCCTATCGCACGCGATAGCTATATCGGGGTGGAAACATCGCTGGCTGCGAAAAGGTAAGAACCCTTAACGCTGCCAGTAGCACGCCCAATAGCACACCTTTTATGATGGCGCTATTGGGTACAAAAGCCGGCAGCAATAACACCGCAGTGGTGCGATCGCTGCCGGATTTCGCAGGCCCGCCCCCGCGAAATTCAAAAACCTGTGCGCAATAGGAAAATCCAGCCCTAGAGTAGTTAAACAACAAGCCTAAATAATGGTTTTAAAATAAGGATACTGGACCAAAGTAAATTAATTAATCTGATTAGGTTAACAGAACATGGCAGGAGAGAAAGAATGGAATCCTTAGCATGTAAATAATGTTTTGACAGCTTTAAGAAGGAACAGCTTCAATGGACTTCTATTTTTGAGACTGTATGTTCTTACCCTGAGCCAATGAGTGTGCAGAAATCATTCAGCTCTTCCTCAACCACATCCAAGACCACAGAGGACACAAACTCAGATTTATTTTTAAATGAACTCACTGGATTGTTGAAATAAAATTGCTTCTTCAAATAATTAGTTTAATAGCATTGCATTATTATGTGGTGCATAATCCCTGCAGCATAAAATAAGAGCAGAAACATAAAATTAAAGCAACAATATAATCACCAGAGTGCAGAGACACAGAACGTGACAGTTTAGTACATTATAGAAAAAGAAAGTCAGGCACACACATATCAAAAGGTAGGGATGTGCAGAGCAAAATTTTATGTTCATATTTTTTATGTCCGAAAGGGGGTCCCACTTGCGGCCAATATGGACATAAAAAAAATCCAATGAGTTGGGTATATGTACATATGTGCAAAAAAAAAATTTAAACCCCCTCACCCTCCTTAATCCCCCCCCCAGACTTACCACAACTCCCTGGTGATCGAGCGAGGAGTGAGGACGTCATTTCTGCAATCCTTGGCGAGAAGCATGTGACGTCGGTGGCACGTCGAGTGACGCGGCGTCACGTGATTCCCGGCCGTCCGGCGCGAACTTGCCGGGAATCACGTGACGTCGCGTCTGAGTGACGCGGCGCCACGTGATTCCCGGCGAGTTTGCGCCGGACGGCTCGTTCGGCCCAAAAAGAACTTTTGGCCAGCTTGGGGGGGTCAGGAGGCCCCCCCAAGCTGGCCAAAAGTTCTTTTTGGGCCGAACGAGCCGTCCGGCGCGAATGAGCCGGGAATCACGTGACGCCGGCGTCACTCGACGTGCCGCCGATGTCACATGCTTCTCGCCAAGGATTGCAGAAATGGCGTCCTCACTCCTCGCTCCATCACCAGGGAGTTGTGGTAAGTCGGGGGGGGGATTAAGGAGGGTGAGGGGGTTTATATTTTTATTTTGGCTCAACAATCGCGATTTCCAACATATCGAACATATCTATGTTCGATATGTGGGAAATCCGATCGTTTATGTCGAATCAATTTTTTAAGTAAAAAAAAAATATGAGTTGCGTTTTACTAATGCGGTCAATCCGAATGCACACCCCTATCAAAAGGCATCATCTGCTTCTAACCATCCCTATATGCTTCTTGTGATAACATGACCCTTTGAATTCAGACTTTACCATCGCCACATGAAATGGAATCAGATACAATGCTGGCTGCTTAATACCACACCTGTGGTCATGCTATGCTACCCATGTGTGTGACAAGACATGATTATTCAAGACATTTTTTAATAAACTCTAATCTCACTAAAAGTATGCTTGTTGAAGTTTGTAACATTATTGTAGTAGACTCGCGTCACTGGTCTCCTTGGCTTGGGCTGGGATGCCTGCAGTGAGTATCCTCAAGAAACAGCCTTTGTCCTCCTGCCTTCAAGTGGTGCTAGCCTTTCACTCCACTCAGTAGCAGTCTAAACTCCTCGGGAGCAGTGCTTGCAGTCTGAAATTTACTCTCCCAGGGCACCTGCTTAACCCCAGCTTTACCAGCTCCACCTGGGTCCCTCCCTCTCTCCCAGTCGGGAAGGAAAAAAACTGAGGGAACATTGCAGCTCCAATTAGCAACACTCTGCAGCTTGTTACTGCTTTCAGTCCAAAAGGCAGGAAAGAGAAAAAAGAAAAAAAGAAAAAACCTGCCAGTAGCCAGGTCACTGCTCCCTCATTGCAGCTGCGATTAGCAACCCAGGTAATTGTTGTCCCTCTTTGTCTCTGGGGTAAAAACAGCAGAGTCCATGCCAAACAACCCACAATGAAATCCCTGTTAAGGCCCTCCTGACACATTTTGAGATTGGCAGCAGGTTTTTTTTTCTTTTTTGCTGTAAAAATACCACCAGCTTCTCCCTAGTAGGAATATTTATTCACCAGTCTCTTTAACACACCCATGCTCTGTCAGCAGTATAATACTGATGGGGATTTCCACTTCCCTCTCCTCCCACTAAAATCCCCTGGGTGTGCAGTCCTCAATCCCTCCTACCTCCCCTCCCTCCCCTCCTCAGCACTGGGGAACCTGGGACTTGTAGTACGGGAGGGCTGTTCCAGATTCCTAGGTTTTCTCTGTCTCTGCCTAGCTTCCATGGTGGAGTAAGGATAGCTAGATGTCCACCACATACCTTCCCCCCTTTTGCGTCCCTTCTCCCACTCTCCTCCGTTTTTGCCTCACCCTCCCCTTGTTGGGACAAAATATCAGCGTTGGTATGATATTTTCCTGCCTGATACACTACAGAATAGTTATAAGGTTGGAAGGCCAAATACCATCGGGTTAGTCTATTGTTGGAGTTATGCATCTGCTGGAGCCACCGTAAGGGAGCGTGGTCAGTAACGAGTTGGAACTTATGCTCCAACAAGAAATAATGGAGGGTTTCTATCGCCTATCGGATATTCAATCACTCTTTTTCAATTGTAGAGTATTTCTGCTCATGGCTTAATAGCTTTCAACCCCTTGGTGTACCTGGGACAGCACGGCACCTAGTCCCACCCCTGAGGTATCGGTCTCGAGTATAAACCCGTGGTCGAAATCCAATCCTTTTAAAACTGAAGTGCTACACAGCACTTCCTTTAAATCTGTGAATGTTTTTCTTGGGCTGTGCTCCACTGTAGGGTTTCCCCGATTCCCCTTATTTAGGCGATCTGTGAGAGCTGATGCCTGTTCAGTAAAATGTGGCACAAATCCCTGGTAATACCCCACTAGCCCCAGAAGCGACCTGACTGTTTCTTATTTTGAGGGGTCGGGAAATGATGGACAGCTGCCACCTTGTCTACCATCGGTCTTATCTCTTCTCTGCCTTCCCGGTCTCCTAAGTATTGTATCTCATCCTCAGCCAGGCAGCATTTCTTAGGATTAGCTGTGAGTCCTGCAACCTGCAATGACCGTAATACTGCTTCCAAGCAAATTAAATGGTCTTCCTAATTCTCGGTATGGATCATGACATCATCTATGTAGGCTGCCATGTACCGCTGGTGGGGTCTTAACACAATGTTCATCATCCTCTAAAAACTGGCAGTAGCACCATGTAAGCAAAATGGCATTCTTTTGAACTGGTAAAGGTCCTGTGGGGAGCAAAGGCTGTCTTTTCCCAGGACTGGGGATCTAATGGGATCTGCCAATACCCCTTCGTTAGATCTAAAGTAGAAATGTACTGGGCTTTCCCCAGTCTGTCCACCAGTTTGTCTTTCTGAGGCATTGGATAAACATCAAACTGGGAGGTTGAGTTTACTTGTCTAAAAGTGATACAAAAATGTAGGGTACCATCAGACTTGGGCACTAATAATATGGGGCTCGCCCACGGGCTGCAGGATTCCAAGTCATAACATCTTTCACCTGCTTGTTGACCTCTTCTTGTCTAGTTTCAGGAAGCCTGTAGGGCGTAATAATGCTATAAGGTCTAACGACCTTCCCCTTGTGGTCCCTGGATATGGTGAGAATACTTCATGGTTTCTCTCCACCAAGGCCTCCACCTGAGTCCGTTGAGCGTAAGATAAACCCAGATCTATGGGTACCTCTCCCCCTTCATCTCTGAAATTTGGGGACCCAGATACCCTTCCTCGCCAGTGCCCTTTGTGGTGAGGAGGGCCTCTTGGGACACCCAAGGTTTCAACATGTTTATGTGACAGGTTTGCTGGTGACCCCACCCCAGCTGTACCAGCCCTACCTGGCGTACCATCTGCCCCAGTTCCTTCTATTTTGCTATGAGTTTGTTGGGTGACATGGGTAGCAGTACCAACACTTTATCCCCCACCTGCGACTTCCTCTCCCGGGCTCCTCTGTTTCTCTTATGCCTTCTTTAGGTTAGCCATTGCCAATGTCCTAGTCATTTCCATTTTCTCCCTGAGGCCTAGCAGGTATGATAATATTCCCTTGTCCTGAGGAGGTTCCCCTCCCCAGGCTTCCCACATCATGTCAAGGGGTCCCTGAAGTTGTCTACCGAACATTAGCTAGAAGGGGGAGAATCCAGTTGTGACCTGGGGGCTCTTTCGTGCAGCAAATAGCAAAAAGGGGACAAGCTGGTCCCAGTCTCAGAGGGGGGGGGGGGGGGGGGGGAGGTCTTCTCCCAGACACCGTCTTAACATCCCCTTTAGGGTCCGATTGAACCTTTCTACCAGACTATCAGTCTGGGGATGATAAGCGGGTGTGTACACATTGCAGATCCCAAAAGGTATCCTATACTTGGCACAAAGTTTATGACATAAAGTTCATTCCCATCAATCAAAATTTCTCTGGGGAACCCCTCGGTACAGAATATTTTCAACAATTCCCAGGCAATACTTGGGGCACATGTATTCCTCAGGGTTATTATACCCTCGGCAACTCTTCTCGAGGGGGCCCACTATATCTAGGGCAACTCAGCAGAGAGGGTCTTCTACTACAGGCAAGGGTATCAGAGGGGCCCATGGAGGTACCCCTGAGGGAACCATTTGGCATCAAGGTCAAGACAAACAATAGTCCCTCACATCTCTGTAGAGGCCCAGCCAATAAAACCAGGCCCTAATCCATGCTAACATGGATCCCCTGATGCCTTGCTACTGAAGAATTATGAGCCTGATCTAGCCCCTGTTCTCAAAAGGGCCTTGGAACTAACAGTTATACCATGAGGCCCCCCTTTCTGCCTTGTTCTATCCGATATAACAGATTACCCCAAGACTCAAAGTAAGAATATCCTTGTTTATTTTCTCTATTTAACGCCTCTTCCTCTCTTGTGAAGGCTTGCTTCCAGCCCTCCCGCAGGGTCTCATCCTGTTCCTGCTCTTCCTGAAACCCTCTGGAGGCTTCAATTCCATCATGCACCAGCTCGCCTACCTCAACAATCTCCTTCCTGGGGACTGGACATCCCTCTGACTCTGTTTCTCCTCTATGTCGGGCCCTAAGCTTCCTTCCCCTACTGGACCCTGAGTACAACTCCTCATCCTGGAAAGGGTAGATTTACCATTCATGGGGATCTGCGGTCAATTCCTGCTCCTGGTGGGACTGAGTTGAGATCAGATTCCTAACCCCTCACACCAATTGGGTCAAGGTGGGCCAAACTCATCCTAATATGGCGTCAAATGTGAGCCCGTCCACTATTGCCATGGGAAGGCATTCCTGTCGGCCTGCTGCCTCTATCGTTCAGTAGTACTCAGGATGCCCGTGCACACACCGCACCAGAACCCGGTCAATCCCCTCCCTTATGTCATGGTCATGTCTCCTCCCCATGACTGGTTGGCCCCAGTGTCCAGGAGGGCCCGGGTGGCCCTCCCATTAATTTTTACCATGTGTATATATGGGTTACCTCCCTCTGGCGAACCTGCTCCCCCAGTTGGCCTGACCCTGGTTGCTGTCTAATTCACAGGCAAGTACATTGTATATGCCCGATCTCTCCACAGCTATAGCATCTTAGGGAGTAATTTGGGTTGCTTTCCCTCCTAACAGTAGAGTGATCTCTATCCCCTCCTCTCCCTGGTGGGGGAAAAAAAATCACTCCATTCATGATGAGGGCCCCATTGTGTCATCCGGTCCCCTCTTCCCTTTATCCAGACCCTGTGCTCCTTGTCTAGGGTGGTCTTGGCCTCCATATACTGGCCTCCATATACTCCATATACTGTTCCATCAGGGTGACTGCACTTCCCAAGGTAGATAGCCCCTGTCTCACCAGCCATTCTTTGACTTTTGGTGGTCGGCCTTTAAGAATTATTCCAACACTACTATGAACACTATCTCCATTGTAGACTTGCCTTCAGGTTCAATCCACCTACAGGCTAAATCTTTGAGTTGCTATGCTAAAGCTCGGGGCCTGTCCCCAGCAACCATTCTCATCAACCAAACCTTCTGTTGATATGACTCCCTCATAAGCCCCAACCAGTCTCTAATAGCGGCCTCAAGCTTATCATAGCCTGCAGCCTGTTCCGGACTCAAGGCTCGAAACACAGCTTGAGCATCTCCTATAAGATAGGGGGGCTAGTTGATATGCCCACAGTGTCCACGGCCAGCCTGCCATAGCAGCTACCCTTTCAAACATTGTCAAAAATGCATCTGGGTTGTACCCCTCCCCCATTCAGGTCAGCATCAATCCGTGTACAAGCCCAGCATCCCCAAGATTCTCAATCCATGGGGGTACGATACCTCCCTCTTGCTCTCCTCTCTGCAATAGCATCTGATGTGTCAACTTGGCTTGCTCCTCCTACAGGTGCAGTAACGGCTGCTGTCGCTGCGCTTGTTGGGTGATGGAGTTTGGACCCTTCTGGAAGCCTTCCTGTTGTTGCTGCAGCCAGTCCATCAGCCATTTCAAGATTTCTTTGGAAGCCATCCTGGTATCAGCTGCCAGTGTGCTCTCAGTGCCCAGCGCATCTGCCCTCCTCACCCTACTTCACCTGCTGGGTTCGCTGTCCTTCTCCCCTCCCTCCTGGGGGGATCTGACTTGCGCCACACCCCTCCCCCTGCCACCAAGTACTTTTACCTTCTGCTCACAAGCTTTGGCGATGCTTCCCAGCTCAATGAAACCTTTTCCTCTCCGTGTGGTCCAAACTCCCACTGCTGCTACCACGTGTAGCAGGCTCGCGTCACCGTCCCGTCTCACTGGTCTCCTGAGCTGGAGCGATGCCACCCTGTATTGGCTTGGGCTGGGATGCCTGCAGTGAGTATCCTCAAGAAACAGCCTTTGTCCTCCTGCCTTCAAGTGGTGCTAGCCTTTCACTCCTCAGTAGCAGTCTAAACTCCTCGGGAGCAGTGCTTGCAGTCTGAAATTTACTCTCCCAGGGCAGCTGCTTAACCCCAGCTTTACCAGCTCCACCTGGGTCCCTCCCTCTCTCCCAGTCGGGAAGGAAAAAAACTGAGGGAACATTGCAGCTCCAATTAGCAACACTCTGCAGCTTGTTACTGCTTTCAGTCCAAAAGGCAGGAAAGAGAAAAAAAAAGAAAGGAAAAAAAATGAACCTGCCAGTAGCCAGGTCACTGCTCACTCATTGCAGCTGCGATTAGCAACCCAGGTAATTGTTGTCCCTCTCTGTCTCCGGGGTAAAACAGCAGAGTCCATGCCAAACAACCCACAATGAAATCCCTGAAGGCCCTCCTGACACGCTGTGAGATTGACAGCAGGTTTTTTTTTTCTTTTCTTCAGTTTCTCCCTAAAAATACCACCAGCTTCTCCCTAGTAGGAAAATTTATTCACCAGTCTCTTTAACACACCCATGCTCTGCCAGCAGTATAATACTGATGGGGATTTTCACCTCCCTCTCCTTCCACTGGGTGTGCAGTTTTAAATAATCCCATTTATATTCTCTGTACCCAAAAAGGAAATCTTTATCCTGACTTCCCTCCTAGGGCCTACCTCCTCTGGAGCTATTCTGACGTATCCATGAGCTCGTTGTTGTCTTGGGACTCCTCTGCTTCTTGAAACTCCTTGGGTTCTGGAGCCAGGTCAGCTGATTTCCCCCCCCCAAGAGTGTTCTCCTTCTGGTATTTGAGAGGAAGCCCCACCCTCTTCCTGCAACACCGCCCTTCCAGTCAAACCTGGCTTTACCCCTGCTCCCTGGTTCTTCCAGAACCCAGGGTCTTAGTGCTTGATCCCTCCCACCTCCCCTCCCTCCTTCCTCAGCACTGGGGAACCTGGGACTTGTAGTACTGGAGGGCTGCTCCGGATTCCTAGGTTTTCTCTGTCTCTGCCTAGCTCTTTGCTTCCATGGCTGAGTAGGGCAGCCAGACTTCCACCACAATTATGTACAACTAATATGATTGAAAGCCAATGATTTACCTTGTAGGTAAACCTAAAGGTACTCTGTATTTTTCCCATTTTAATGGACAAATATTAATAGTTATCTATTCGGCATTTACCTGTATCAATCACAGTCTAATAAATGAAAGCTCTTTCAGTCATGATGGAACGTTTTAACTGAAAATTTCATCATATTACCATGTGAAGACACTTCAAGAAACTCAGAATGGAAGGAATCCAATTTGACAGCTCACTGACACAGCTCTTGTTAGCTCTGCATTCTGTCTTTTTTATTATTTAGATTCAAAGTTTTGGATTTTGCATTAAGATCAAGCGAAAGGGTAGACCAAGAACTTATTACTCTGTATCTTATTCACCCTAGCTAAGACCTCTGGCAAGAATATATACTCAGGAGTTCCTTCAGCCGTGGTGGGGGACTTTTTTGGTGACTCACACCCTTGGATGAGGGAGCCATGATCAGCCTTGATCACACCATACCTCCGTGGCACCATGACTGGATAACTTAGATGACCCATAGCACCAAAAGATCAAGTGACAGTAAAAAAAAAAAAAAAAAAAGCTCTGCTGAGTTGTCCTAGGAATTTTGAGATCTATTACCAGAAGGATGGTCAGGTGGTTTGTCTGAGGGGATTTCTTGTTTAGCCTGAGAGACCGATACCTGTTCCAGGGGCATTACATGTTTCTTTTATTCTTTTGCCTGGCAAGGACAGATTCACCTTTTTACCAAGAATGGCCTCAGGGAGGATTACAACAAATTTAAAAACAGACAATACTATTTTAAATGACTCTATGGTAATCAGAGGGGGTTATTTTCCAAATCGTGTTATGGCCTTTTCGCATGCAAAAAGCACCATACCACATGGTGTAATAAGAGAAAGAGAGAGAAAATTTGATGTCCTTCGGAGTGAGGAAACTCACGCAAAGGTGAGATTTGTACAATGTTCTCTCAACCTAGCTTGATGTTACCCAGGTTGATGGACTTAACACAACCTGGGTAACATCAAGCTAGGTTGAGAGAATATTGTACAATCTCATCTTTGCGTGAGTTTCCTCACTCCAAAGGGCATCAAATCTTCACGAGTGTACTTTTTTGTTCGTACATCTCACTCTGCATGTCAAAGTGGTCCCTAACCCCTACACTACTACCTAAACCTCACCTCAAGTTACTAGGTGGGCCTCCTATAGAGATAAATACCTAACTACTAGAACAGCCTTATAGCTAGTCTTTCTCTCTCTCCCTCTCTCTTTCATCAATTGTGGTATTAGTGTGAAAAATGTATCATACTCTGCTGTAATACTTATGCTAAGATAGCACACATTATGATAAATAGGCTATTACTATGCAATACACCCCTCTTCCTATCCCATGTGATAGTTTGATGAATCTAGCCCAGAAATTGGTTGTTAATAGGGCATAGGTCTTCCCAGATATGACCAACCAACATCAAGTCTTGGCTATTGTGTCCAAGTTCAGCTCTAGTTGCCATATAAATGTTCTGTTTGTTTGTATCAGGGAGCAACATTTTTGTTCTTTAACACATTATGATTGGAATTCAATTCAATTTAAGGGTTAAGTCCTATTGTGACTAAGTCCCTGACCATATTGTTTCTTTCATGCTGGCTGGAATGTCTTGATGCATTTCAGATGGTTTAAGAACTTCTGGTTTTATATGTTTAAGAAAGTTTTGTTGGCTAGCATTTTGTAAGATCTTTTGATGCCTTTTATCATTTCTATTCTATTGTGACTTGGACTTCTTTCTCAGGACTATATAAAACACTCACTGCAACCCTTATTAAACTTTTGAGTGTGCATTTTATCTCCATTTCAATTTTTTTCACTTGGAAAATGTAAATGCAAAAATAATGTAAAAAAATTACAGCACTCAAAAAGTAATGCTAATTATTAGGATTTGCAAAGATAGTATTTAAAATAATTAGATTAATCTAATGACATTATAAACTCAAATGGAATTTAATCATAATTATTCTTTGCCACTTGAGAAAGAGAGAGAAAAAGTGAGAGATCACTTGATTATATTTAAAGTGTGATGGCTCATGAGGGAACCTAATTTAGAGTACAATATTGAGGATTTGACACTAAATTTCCATTCACAGTTCCAGTTCTATTTTTCCCATCTCCAAAATGTTAGTTCATGCATTGTTATTAGAAGCAATTTTCAGAAACGTCAATATGAACATGAAGTACTATCAAGAAGTGTTGTAAAAGCAGTTAACTCCTGTCTTTTGTGAGTGACAAGAGTATTATAAACTTCCTTTGATTTGGGGTCTGGATTAACTCATTTGATTGTATCCGCCATGAACAATTTATGTGTTATTGCGGGCTATAAGTTTTAATACATTCCAAATTATTTACTTTGCTACCAGTTTCTCACCTTAAAGTCATTTTATCGGGCCATCGGCGCCATTTATATTAGTGGCAGCCAAAATGGCGCCGATGGCCCGAGAGCGGGAGATCGTGCCGGGACCCCCCCAGTGGACCACCAGGTAATTTAAAACATTTGGGGGGGTTCCGGAGGGTGGGGGATTTATTTTAAAGGGTCGGGGTGGGTTTAGGGGTTGTTTTGGTGTGCCGGATTTCCTGCCCTCCCCCCTCCCCCAATTTACGATTTTTCACGATAAATCGGGGGAATTTCTATTGTATCGCGACTCTAACGATTTTTGATGATTTAAAAATTATCTGACGATTTTTTAAAATCATCAAAAAACGATTCACATCCCTACTAAATTGTGAGTTGCTGGTCTCTATTCAGTTCCCTATGAATAGGACAGCACATTACTAAGACCATTTCAAACTTAGGGGGTCATTTGCTATAGGTTTCGCACGCAAAAAGTCCCTTTTTGCGTGCGATAGCTAGATCGGGGCAGAGTGTGTCCATTTCATGTATTTTTTTCATAAGATGTAAGAGAAAAGTTTGTTGAAAAAAATGAAATTAAATTTTTGCTGCTATCAAAAATCTTTTCCTTAAAACCAGAGTGACAGTTCCATTTTCCATGTAGAAATTCTCCCAATATAGTCTATGATAAATATTCTTGTTCATGCTATGCACAATTTTCACTAAATGTATTCCCAAAATGACATTTTTGCTCATTTCTAACTGGCATCCATCGACATTGCTTTCTACTATCTCTGCCTAATTTAGAAGCTTCTCATAAAACATATTATTTGATTAAAATATCTAAAAACAGAAAGATGTGGCAACTGGCAAGATTACAATGGGAGAATGTCAGTGAAAGTGATAGACCTATATGTATAAACTTATTAAACCAATAATATTTTCAGTCTAGAGTGTAACATAGTACATAGATAATGGCAAAGAAAGACTGAATTATATCACCCCCAGACATAATTGTGGGATGAGCCTCTTATCTAAACAAACCTTCATTAGACTTGTCCAGCAGACTATTCTATGATCTAGTTTGTTTAACCTCCCTTAATCTGCTGAACAAATTCCACTAGCAAGACAGTGAGCCATATCTCTTCCACCCGAAACAAAGGTGTTCAGGGTTCATTTTATTACATCTCTTAGCTACACTCAGTATTCTACAATTTCATGTTGTCACAAAAGAGAAAAAGACACACAGGGGTGAAATTGCTTCCATTGCTGGACATGCTGTAATTATTTGTGACAGTAATGGACTGAACATGGACATGAAAAACACAATGGGGTTTATTGTGTTCAGAGAACTGTTTCAGTTGAGTGTTTTGGACATAGAAATAAGATGGTTTTTTTGCAGGATCTTTCAAAACAAGTTATTTCATAGCTTTTTGGTTAAATTCAAGGTCTTGGTAGATAAAAGCATCTTCCTACTAAGTTCCAGAAAAAAAAAGTGGGCATAGCTTTGCTGCCAGTTTTAGTTTATGTTGTATTCTGATGTCACTAAGTTGCCTTTACATTTCTTTGTCTATAGGCATTTTTAGACTTTTTTTTTTTTTGCAGTTATTATTCAAGACACTTACAATTATCCACAAAACCTAATTTCAGGAATCCTCGCTCCAACTTTCCATACCCCTCAAACCACACTCCTCTACAAGACCCACCAGATCTGCATATAAAGATTCCCTCCAGGTTCCCCCCAAAAAATCCGTTCTTCACAACATGATTGAAAAACGAGCACCATCAATTGCTGGTCCGCATCACTGGAACTCTCTCCCACCAGATCTCCGCCAGGAACATTGCCATATCACTTTCAGAAAAAAATTAAAAACTTGGCTGTTCACCCAAGCATACCCCTGAAGAAGCCTCAGGGTCACCCACACAGTCACATACCCCACGGTTGCGTCCCTTTCCGGAACTCAAAGGAACTGTATTTCGGCTAACTGCACTTTCATAAAACTTGCTTAATCATAATACACTATGTAAATTTGTATATAATTCTCACCATGTAAGCACTTGCTCCTACTTACATGCCCTGCTCTTCCAGTTAGGAATTGTTTAACCTATCCTTTTTTTCTAACAGCCCAGTTCCACTTTCCCTGTTATAATGTAACTTTTTTGCTTTCATTGTTTAACTGGTTCCCCCTAGTTTATTGTAAACTGGTATGATAAGACTTGGTTCTTGAGCATCAGTATATTAAAAGAATTTAAATAAAAAAAAAAATAACTTGGTTTTACTCTAAGGGCCAGATTTTTGAATCTACGCCCGATTTTAAAACATGCACGCACAGCCACGCGCATGTTATAAAATCAGGGGTTGACACGCGCAAGGGGGTGCACACTTGTATACCTTGCGCACGCCGAGCCCTAGGGGAGCCCCGATGGCTTTCCCCGTTCCCTCCGAGGCCGCTCCGAAATCGGAGCGGCCTCGGAGAGAACTTTCCTATCACCCCCCACCTTCCCCTCCATTCCCCTATCTAACCCACCCCCCAGCCCTACCTAAACCCCCCAACCTTTATTATTTGTTGCGCCTGACTCTGTGCAGGCATAGCTTGTATGCGCCGGCCAAGTGCCGGCGCGCGATCCCCCGGCCTAGCGGGCCTTCGGAGGCCTCTGGCCATGCCCCTGCCCCGCCTTGGGCTGCCCATTCCCCGCCCCTTTTTTCAAGCCTCAGGACATACGCGCGTCCTGGGGCTTGCGCGCATCGCCAAGCCTATGCAAAATAGGCTCGGCGCGCGCAGGAGGGGTTTAAAAGGGTTACGCGTATATTACGCGCATGACCCTTTTAAAATCTGACCCTTAGTGTACTTCATCTGAATTCAAGACTCTCCTTGAGATTTAAGGTTCACTGAACAATTTGTTGTGTTTTGACAGTTTGCTGTATATTTTATTATGTTTAATGTTGACCTTGTGCAGGGGTATCTTTGAGATACATTTCACATATGCAGGGGTATTATATTAACAGAGACACAGAGTACTTTACCTGGCTAATACAATACACCTCAGGAGAGGCTAACTCCAGTTATAGAACCAAACTGTTGGAGATATTGAATATTTAATTTTCTTTTTGGAGTACTGGGTCTTATTTATTAGTTCAGTCACCGTCAAAACATTTCAGTTGTATGCAACCAGCAAAAAGAAGTTCTATCCCTTGACAGTTCATTTGCTTTTCTAAAACACAATGATGCTGTTGCACTCGCTGCTCATGGGGCCCTTCCTGCAAGTAGCTTCTCTCACCTCCAGGCCCAACGCCGGCCCTGCTGCTTCCCTGCAGGTGTCGCCACTGCTTTCGACCACTCCCATGCAGCCCAGATGCCACCAACATTCTTCCTAAGTAGCTGGGAGCCGATGCCGAGGCTGCCCATCTTCACGGCTGAGGAGCACCACCATCACCGCTGACTCCACCTTCTCATGGCACGGATGCTCATCTTGCTGCAGTGGTGCCGTCACCACCACCATACTCCGTGGCAGGGAGGGCCACCAAGACTCTGTCTCCTGTGTGGCTGGGTGCTGCTTTTTCTTCCATCTTTGCGGCATGGAGCCGCCGCCAACCCCACTCTTTGTGGCTTGCAGTGCCGCCACTGTACTTTACTCATGTGTGGCAAAGTTGCCACTCCTGCTTGTCCCTGGGTCTCTGCATAGGTGCGCACTCACCTGCCTCTTCTGGATATTTAAAGGGTCAGCGGTGGGGAAAAGCCTTGCGGCCCCACCGCTGATGATGTCATCAAGCCTATAAAAGTGCTCTCCGTCACTTCCTCGGAGCCTTAGCATTGAATTTTCATGGTTGTCCATGGTCTCCTCATCCAGCAAGGTCCTCCGTGGTCTTCTCCTGTTTTGTTGGGTCTGTGTTCTTCTTGACCCTCCTGTTCTAGTCCCAGTCCTGGTTCCTGGCTTCCTTGTTCCTTCGGAGCTCTGTCATGTTACCTGTTTGGTGTTCCTGGTCTCTCGTTGGTTTCTCATCCAGTGGTCTGAATCTTCTTCTCGTCCGACTCTTCAATCAAGCTCCTGATGTTCCGGTCTTCTGGATGCTCCATTGTTGTTACTCCCATAGCAACCTAAAACTTAACTAGGAACTGATCAAAACTGAGATGAAGGCAGCAGCCCATCAGCAAGAGGGGGGCTTCCCAGTCTTTTGCATCGAGTGTCACATGTATGATTTTTTACCCACCGGTGAGAAGTTGTACATGTGCATGTGATGCAAAGAGCTCCTGACTCTCAGAGAATGAGACCGATCTCTGGAGGCTAGAGTGGCAGACCTGGAGGAGCTGAGGCAGAGAGGTATATAGATGAGACCTTCAGGGACATAGTAGTCAAGTCCCAACTTCAGACTGGCAGCCCTGGTGCTGCCTTGGAGGAAGAAGGTCTCATGATGAGAGAGCACCAACCAGGTGCAGCAGGAAAGGATCCTGTAGCAAGGACCTGCTCTCCAGGTGATGCATTGTCCTTTCGCACTGGCAATAATATGATCAAATTTGATTTAATGACTGGAAGAGGAACAGTGTGCAAATCCAAGGCTCTCGTGCTAAACTTTCAAAAGGGAAACTTTGATAAAATGAGAAAATTGTTAGAAAAAAACTGAAAGGAGCAGCTACAAAAGTAAAAAATGTCCAAGAGGTATGATCATTGTTAAAAAAAATCTTTCTAGAAGCACAGTCCAGATGTATTCCACACATTAAGAAAGGTGGAAAGAAGGCAAAACGATTACCGGCATGGTTAGAAGGGGAGGTGAAGAAGCTATTTTAGCCAAAAGATCTTCATTCAAAAATTGGAAGAAGGATCCATCAGAAGAAAATAGGATAAAGCATAAACATTGGCAAGTTAAATGTAAGACATTGATAAGACAGGCTAAGAGAGAATTTGAAAAGAAGTTGGCTGTAGAGGCAAAAACTCACAGTAAAAACTTTTTTAAATATATCCGAAGCAGAAAGCCTGTGAGGCCCCACCACCGTTACCTCTCTCACCAAGTCCTGTGCTCCACTGAGAATTAGATCTAAAATTGCTCCCTCTCTCGTCGGTTCCTGAACCAATTGCTCCATAAAGCTATCATTTATTCCATCCAGGAACGTTATCTCTCTAGCGTGACCCGATGATACATTTACCCAGTCAATATCGGGGTAATTGAAGTCTCCCATTATTACCACACTACCAATTTGGTTAGCTTCCCTAATTTCTCTTAGCATTTCACTGTCTGTCTCACCATCTTGACCAGGTGGAAGGTAGTATACCCCTATCACTATAGTTTTCCCCGACACACAAGGGATTTCTACCCATAAAGATTCAATTTTGTATTTAGTCTCATGCAGGATGTTTATCCTGTTAGACTCTATGCCATCCCGGACATAAAGCGCCACACCTCCTCCCGAGTGCTCCTCTCTGTCATTGCGATATAATTTGTACCCCGGTATATAACTGTCCCATTGGTTATCCTCTTTCCACCATGTCTCTGAGATGCCAATTAAGTCTATGTCATCATTCACTGCTATACATTCTAATTCTTCCATCTTACTTCTTAGACTTCTGGCATTAGCATACAAACATTTCAAAGTTTGTTTTTTGTATTTTCATTCTGCTTTTTAATTGATAGGGATAAGTTAGAATTTTTTAGCTCAGGTGAGTTTTTAGTTACAGGCACTTGGACTACTTTTCTAATTATCAACCTGGCAGGGGCATTGGAAGTGTGGGTGTGCGGGAGGTGTGGGTGTGTGTGGGAGGTGTGTGTGGGAGGTCAGTGTGAGTGTGTGTGTGGGCGGGGGTTTGGAAGGTGAGTGAGGTGTGTGTATCTGTAGGGGGAGGTGTGTGTGTATGTGTGTGTGGGAGGTGTGTGTGGGGAGGGTATTGGAAGTGTGGGTGTGCGAGAGGTGTGGGTGTGTGTGGGAGGTGTATGTGTGTGTGAGGTCAGTGTGTGTGGGGTGTGTGTGTGTGTGTGGAAGGTGTGTGGTGTGTGTGTGTGTTTGATTAGTAAATGCCTGTTTACTTGTGGAAATCCAATTAAAAGTTATCCCCCACTGTTCAGCTATTTTAGGTAACTTTTGTCCTAGAACATATTAAAAGCTCAAGGGATATTTAGTTTATTCTTGGCTCAGATTAGTTTGTTGAATTTTCCCCATCTTCTATTAAAGAGAAATGCTAACTAGCAACACCACAGGAAACTACTGCAGTAATGTGAACAGAGCGAATTTGAATGCAAATCTCTACTAGCATGGTACTGACTACAAATGTATGCCCCTAAGGTATCAAGAGATCTATTGCAAGGAGCCTGGGAGTGCTGGTACTTAGGAATGCTGACATCCTGATCTTTGTTCTTGAACTAGGAGCCATTGACATCTTTGATTCTATGTGGATATTCAAGTAGAATAATAAACCAATAAACAATATTTCAGTGCTACAAAGAAACTGAACCCAGTTTAACCCTCAGTCAGGGTTTCCATTTGCAGCAGGAGATAATCCATTGAAGCAGTGAGATATGTTAATTCTAAATCTGCCATAAGGTTTTGCAGTACAGTCTGTGAATGCCTGGTGTACCAAGTGCTCAAAGAGATTATCAGGAAGAAGCAAGAAGAATGTTAATTTACAAATTATAAACACATTTATTACATGTGTAAAACAAAATGTAACAATGCGTGGTACAGACATTCAAGAGAAATAGCATACATTATTATTATATATATATCATTCGGTAAATACCAAACAACCTATAATTACCAAATTGCATACAAGCTACTCATTCATCAAAATGAAATAAAAAATAAAAACTCATTTAGGGCAGTTATTCTTTTTGTATCTCCTTAGCTTCATATTCTCCAGTCTTAAAGGAACATTTTCATTTGATTCCCCATGCTGAACCAGGCACTGCCAGCTGTTCCATCCTGTGCTACACTCACCACAGATAGTTCTAGTTGAGTACAAAGGGGCTTGAGACTTTAAACATAGCTTTCCTTTCTTCACTGTCACAATTACACCATCACAGTTAGGAGAGCAGAATGCATTTCCTTCCCGTACACACCTAGTACCACTGCAACTAGTTAAAAGGTATCACTACAACAGTGAACCATAACAATCTCACCCTCAGGTAGTGGGTGATATTTGCTCCATGATACGAGCCTCAGAGTGAGGAATGGACTCCTGAGCTGAGAATTTAAACTTCCTCTCTCACCAATAATATCATAAGAACATAAGAACATAAGAAATTGCCATACTGGGTCAGACCAAGGGCCCATCAAGCCCATCAAGCCCAGCATCCTGTTTCCAACAGAGGCCAAACCAGGCCACAAGAACCTGGCAATTACCCAAACACTAAGAAGATCCCATGCTACTGATGCAATTAATAGCAGTGGCTATTCCCTAAGTAAATTTGATTAATGGACTTCTCCTCCAAGAACAAAATTGTGCAGAGTAGTTAAATCACAAGCAGATTGTGATAAATTGCAGGAAGACCTTGTGAGACTGGAAAATTGGGCATCCAAATGGCAGATGAAATTTAATGTGGATAAGTGCAAGGTGATGCATATAGGGAAAAATAACCCATGCTATAATTACACGATGTTGGGTTCCATATTAGGTGCTACAACCCAAGAAAGAGATCTAGGTGTCATAGTGGATAACACATTGAAATCGTCGGTTCAGTGTGCGGCGGCAGTCAAAAAAGCAAACAGAATGTTGGGAATTATTAGAAAAGGAATGATGAATAAAACGGAAAATGTCATAATGCCTCTGTATCGCTCCATGGTGAGACCGCACCTTGAATACTGTGTACAATTCTGGTCGCCGCATCTCAAAAAAGATATAATTGCGATGGAGAAGGTACAGAGAAGGGCTACCAAAATGATAAGGGGAATGGAACAACTCCCCTATGAGGAAAGACTAAAGAGGTTAGGACTTTTCAGCTTGGAGAAGAGACGACTGAGGGGGGATATGATAGATGTGTTTAAAATCATGAGAGATCTAGAACGGGTAGATGTGAATCGGTTATTTACTCTTTCGGATAGTAGAAGGACTAGGGGACACTCCATGAAGTTAGCATGGGGCACATTTAAAACTAATTGGAGAAAGTTCTTTTTTACTCAACGCACAATTAAACTCTGGAATTTGTTGCCAGAGAATGTGGTTCGTGCAGTTAGTATAGCTGTGTTTAAAAAAGGATTGGATAAGTTCTTGGAGGAGAAGTCCATTACCTGCTATTAAGTTCACTTAGAGAATAGCCACTAACATTAGCAATGGTTACATGGAATAGACTTAGTTTTTGGGTACTTGCCAGGTTCTTATGGCCTGGATTGGCCACTGTTGGAAACAGGATGCTGGGCTTGATGGACCCTTGGTCTGACCCAGTATGGCATTTTCTTATGTTCTTATGTTCTTTTTTGAACCCAGCAACACTAACTGCACTAACCACATCCTCTGGCAACAAATTCCAGAGCTTTATTGTGCATTGAGTGAAAAATAATTTTCTTCGATTAGTCTTAAATGTGCTACTTGTTAACTTCATGGAATGCCCCCTAGTCCTTCTATTATTCGAAAGTGTAAATAACCAATTCACATCTACTTGTTCAAGACCTCTCATGATCTTAAAAACCTTTATCATATCCCCCCTCAGCCGTCTCTTCTCCAAGCTGAACAGCCCTAACCTTTTCAGCCTTTCCTCATAGGGGAGCTGTTCCATCCCCTTTATCATTTTGGTTGCCCTTCTCTGTACATCACAACTATATCTTTCTTGAGATGCGGTGACCAGAATTGTACACAGTATTCCAGGTATGGTCTCACCACTGAGCGATATAGAGGCATTATGACATTTTCTGTTTTATTAACCATTCCCTTCCTAATAATTCCTAACATTCTGTTTGCTTTTTTGACTGCTGTAGCACACTGAGCTGACAATTTTAAAGTATTATCCACTATGATGCCTGGATCTTTTTCCTGGGTGGTAGTTCTTAATATGGAACCTAACATCATGTAACTAGAGCAAGGGTTATTTTTCCCTATATACAACACCTTGCACTTGTCCACATTAAATTTCATCTGCCATTTGGATGCCCAATCTTCCAGTTTTGCAAGGTCCTCCTGTAATGTATCACAGTCTGCTTGTGATTTAACTACTCTGAATAATTTTGTATCATCCGCAAATTTAATAACCTTACTCATCGTATTCCTTTCCAGATCATTTATATATATATATATATATATATATATATATATATATTGAAAAGCACCGGTCCAAGTACAGATCCCTGAGGCACTCCACTGTTTACCCTTTTCCACTGAGAAAATTGACCATTTAATCCTACTCTCTGTTTCCTGTCTTTTAACCAGTTTGTAATCCGCGAAAGGACATCATCACCTCCTATCCCATGACTTTTTAGTTTTCGTAGAAGCCTCTCATGAGGGATTTTGTCAAATGCCCCTTCAAAAAAATGAAGCAGATTTGTTAGGCAAGACTTCCCGTGGGTAAATCCATGTTGGCTGTGTTCCATTACACCATGTCTTTCTATATGCTCTACGATTTTGATCTTGAGAATAGTTTCCACTATTTTTCCCGGCACTGAAGTCATAACATGCTTCTGTTGAACCATAACATGGTTCAACAGAAGCAGAAACTTTTCTGCTTCTGTTGATATTATTCTTGTTCATTTTACTGTTTCATATAGTACAGTCTGGAGCATTATGAGTTATTCTATATATGGGAAACCTGGAAACCTGCCCTAATGGCCTTTGGCATCTTATGAGTGCATTCAGAGTTCCAACTTGTATTATAAATTAACACGCAATACAACTACAGACCCATTGAGATCTACAGCAAAGGGGAGACAGCCCTTTTCAGCGCTTAATGATCTGAGCATACTGAATGTAGTTTTGCTTGCTCACCTGGTATATCATAAGCATTATCAGAAAATACAAACATAGCAGAAGTGTTGTCATTGCATGTAGATCTGCTATTCATGCATGCACCCAAAGGAATTCCTAACCTTTCTGTTCTTAGATTTGCATTAACTTATGCCCGCCTTCAGCTTCTTTTCCTAATACTATCCCACAGGTGTGTTTTAAAGAACACTGAGATAGTTTATGTGAAAGATACTAAAGAGCAACACATTATTTTTGTTTTCTTAAAGAGGTGACAGCAGAGTGGAGGAGAGGCAATGAGAGGTCTATTTCTGTGACTCAGGAGGCCACATTTTTACAGCAATAATCCTATTCACCTTTTTCAAATCAGGCAACAAACCTTTGTATTCATATTCTGAGGTTGGCCGTGTCTACAACATTGGAGGAAAGTTATATGAAGGAGAGCTGGATGGTGAAATGCAGTTCCTCTCCTCGTTGTTTCAGGGCTGCATGGTGGGACTGGCAAACTGAGCCAGTAATTACCATTTATTGGAATCCAGAAACCCATTTTATGCAAGCAAGAGGTTAATAAGGTTCAGTCACTTATTAGATTGTTGTTAAACTGTGAAATTATATGAAGTGGCCAAATTATATCTAATTGTGATTAGTATGGAAGATCCTCTGGGCATTTTGCTCTGACTTATGCCTTTCTGAGCCACTACAGCAAAATTTCATCTTAAAAATGATGCCCAGATTCAATACAACATTGCTAGCTATTTAATATTTCTTAGAAACACCTGGGCAATCTGCTGGGATATTTGTAAGGTTAAATTTAGGAAAAAGTTACCCATGCCATTTTAAACATTTTAGAGAATGTCATACTCCTAAATCTTTACATTTTGGCATGGCACATTCCTGGTGGATTCTTCCATTTGTTCTTCAATACTATCTATGGACAGCCAGTTACATAAAGAGATGGCAATCTTGAGACAAGTAGTTCACCTGGTAATTATACATTTCTGTAGTAGAATAAGCTTTCCGACTTATTTGTCCTCGGCTTGCTCAGGCTCTGTAGGAGAGCAGGAAGGTTTGGAGGGGGAGGAAGTTCACACGAAGCCCATGCCAGGTCCCTCGAAGCCTTTTCTGCTGATTTTGTTTTGTTGCTGCACGAGGGCCATGTTTTATAAGCTGAACTGAATGGTGAGAGCTTGCCCAGTAGATGGCCATCTCTGCTTCCGCTGTAGTGGATTTTACAGATTATGGTCACCGACGTGATGCCTGCGCTGACTTGAGCATTCAGCCTTTGATGGGACTTCTATGGTTTTGCTCATAATTAGGGCAATCATTTAAACTATTTCCCAGCATGACAGAGCTGCAACCATATTTGGAATCATCAGTCTGAGTCACAGATTCTTACTACTACTGACCCTGAAGAAAACAGGTTCCCTGTACGTACCCAGATCAGTCCAGACTCTTGGGTTTTGCCTCCCTGTCAGCAGATGGAGACAGTTTTACTGACACTGCAACATTATCCAGTGAGCCACCTGCACCTCCTCAGGACGTCTCTGTCTCCAGCAGATGGTAGATGGTGCAAAACCTGCAGTTCCGCAGTGTGTATGTGGTATTTTGAGTTTTGGAGCCTTCCTCCCTGGGTTTTTTGGGTCTTAGTGGGTCCTTCCATGTCTGGTTGAAGTGGATGAGCTGGGGTTGGTGACCCTTTTTGTATGCTCGGTCCTTGCGTCCCTGGGGTGTAAATCTGGTGGTCCAGATCCCTCCCCTTCTCGAGGCCACTAAGGAGGCTGCAAGCTCAGGAAAACGTTTTAAATTGGAGGTGATTTATTCCTCTGGCAGTTCTATTTTATAGCCAGAGGAACGAGGTGCTCCATAAAGTTATATTGAAAAAAAAAAGTTTAGTTCAGCTTTGCTTTGCTGATGACTTCCCCCCTGGCTAGTTCTGGTGGCTGGTGGTGCAGCACAAATCATGCTCATCTTAAGTTTAAGATGAGCATGATTTGTGCTGCACTGAGTTTGCGGCTGGGAGATGATCCTTTCCTGCTCAGTGTGGGAACAGCAGCCATCTTAGATTCCTTGTCAGCCATTCCCGCACCATCAAGGGGGAAGGGGATATTCCCCCGTGTTTGTCCCTGGCTTGTTCTGGCTCCATAGGAGAGCAGGAAAATTTGGAGGGGGAGGAAGTTCACACAATGCCCATGCCTGTTCCTTCGAAGTCTTTTTCTGCTGATTTTGTTTTGTTGCTGCACGAAGCATATTTGGCCAAGCAGCAGGCAGTGACAACCTCTCTGGAGTGGATTAGACCACAGGGGGACATGGTAAGGGGTCCAAATTGGCTCAGTTCGCTACCAAACATCCCCTGTCCAGAAGTTGGTAGGTCCTTCTCCGTTAGGATGTGGTGGGACGAGTCTGAGGAGTCAGATGGTTCCCCAGCAGGGGCAGGGGGTCCTACTGGGCATGATTTACCTGTGGATCCAGGTCCTAGAGGCGATGAGCAAGTGGATGATCTGGAGGAGGTTCCAGTCTCTGAGGGTGATGACCCAAAAGTGGCCATATGTTCGGCTAGGAGAGTATCCAATTTGCAGGCTTTGTCTTGCCAGGTTCCATTCCTTCAGATTTACGAGTCAGAGTTTTCCTTGTGTATGGTACCTTCCTTTTTACCAAAGGTGGTTTTGGCATTTCACATGAATCAGATGGTGGAGCTTCCAGTTTTTCCGGAAATGGATGCCTCTGCTCCTCACGCAAGGGAGCTTAAATTGCTGGATGTTCAATGACTTTAGGAGATTGGATCATCTCTTTATTTTGTTGAGCAATCCAAGAAGAGGTTTTCAGGCATCTAAGGCTACTATTGCGCGAAGGCTCAAAGAGGCCATTGCGTTGACTTACATGCCAGCCCCGACACGCTGAGGGCAATGAAGGGGAAGCCAGCTGCTGCCTTTTTACACTCACCCAGCCATCAGATGGTCTCCACACATCTGATGCACAGCCAGAACACAGCCCTTCTCTGTTCAGCCGAGATCGCGCCGAGCCACACGCACGACAGACCAACTTGTGTCCCATCACAGTCGCAGTCACTCGCTTATCTCATCCAATTCTGGCAGGTTTGCGTGCTCATTCTACATGCTCTCAGGCCGCCTCATGGGTAGAGGCTTAGTTAGTTTCTCCACAAGAGATATGCAGGACAGTGAAGCGAAAGTCACAATCGTCTAGGAGATACAGGTTTCCAATCATTTGGTGAGAGTGTTTTTCCAGTGGAACTCTGCAGATCCCACTTAGAGTAGGGAGTTTTGGTACATCCCAGGAGTCTGGACTGATCTGGGTATATACAAGGAAAGGAAAATTGGTTCTTGCCTGCAAATTTTCACTCCTGTAGTACCACAGATCAATCTAGAACCACCTGATCTGTTGAAGGAGAGAGTCATACGCTCATTCTATTTTCTTGGTTAAGGAAAGGCAGACTGGTTGAAAAAAAATGTTTTTTGGTTTATTAGTTGATTGTTAGGCTTGAATACAGGTCAAAACTGATGAGCTGCAGGAGGTACACTGGGTTATGTTGCAGTGTCAGAAATTCTTTCTCTGTCTCCATCTGTTGGCAGGGAGGCAAAACCTAGGAGTCTGGACTGATTTGTGGTACTACAGGAATGAAAATTAGCAAGAAAGAATCAATTTTACTTTTGTATCATCTTCCTGTTTGAATCTGTTCCAGCAGTATCAGCTCTAGGAGAAGGCAGTAATGGGTTACAGGCAAAGGCATGGATTTTAAAAGGCTTACGCGCGATGGGAGGACTTACGTGCGCCGGGTCTATTTTAAAAAGGCCCGGCCACATGTGTAAAGCCCCGGGACGTGAGTAAGTCCCGGGGCTTCGGAAAAGGGGCGAGGCAGGGTGGTCCGGGGGTGGGATGGGTCAGAGGCTTCCGGCACAGCAGTCACTTGCCAATGTGCTGGGAGATCGGTTGCCGGCAGGCTGCCGGGACAAGCAACCTGCGCCTGCCCAGAGGCAGGCGCAAAAGGTAGGACAAAGGTCGGGGGGGGGGGGGGGTCTAGGTTAGGGCTAGGGGGCAGGAGGATTAGGGGAAGGGAGGTTAGTTTAGGGGGTTAGGAAGTTCCCTCCCAGGCCGCTCCGAAATCAGAACAGCCTGGAACGGGGGAAGGGCGCAGGTGTCGGTTCACGCAAGTTGCATTAATGTGCACCCCCTTGCTCATGCCGACCCCTGATTTTATAACATTTTATAACCTCATATCATAAAGCTAGCAACCTATTATGTATTTCCTGGAACCCTGAAACCCTGCTGTTACAGACCTAACTGTATTACCCACCCAAAGTGATATACCCACCCTTCCACCTTAATTATCAACCCCATCCTATGCCTTTATTAGAACACACTGTATGTGATAATTTACCCACAAATCCCAAGACAAAAAGCTATGATGATGTTTATATAACCTTTGTTTTTTCACGATTACTGTAAACCGTTTTGATGGCGAAACTGAATGACGGTATACAAAAGCCTTAAATACATAAATAAATAAATAGATAATCATTAACCCATGCAATGGATAATCGTCTTCAGCTTATCAGAATAAAAAAGGCAGTCTGAACAGAAGATTTCAACTACTCTCAAACAACCAGTTCTTGCTTATTCTGCAGCAATTAAAGAGACTGTTGAGCAGCTCTGAATTTTAGAAACTATACCAGTAACTTCAGGGAACGCATAGTATGGCAGTATTAACCATTCTTTTCTAACTGAATTACCAAATGTTCATTGGGAGTTCTTGGAACAATCTTACAGGACTTTTTTGCATTACCTATTTGTGATTCTGGATGTGGCAATGAATTATCTGTTCAAAGGCAAAGTGCTCTCATGTGCAGCTGCTTCTAATTCAACCCTGCACCTCCTCTCCTCTAAAACTGTATACCTTGGAGGAGAGGAGGTGCAAGGCAGATATGATACAGACTTGAAAGGTTTCAATGATGCAGAAACTTCAAACCTGTACTGTTGAAAAGGAAACAGTAGAAATAGGGGTCATAAAATGAAACTCCAGGGGAACAACTCAGAACCAATGTCAGGAAATATTTCTTCATGGAGAAGGTGGTGAATGCCTGAAATGCCCTTCTGGAAGGTGGTGAAGATGAGAACAGTGAAGGAATTAAAAAAGCCATGGGATAAACACTATGGATTCCTAAAGGCTAGAGGTACAAATGAGGGAAATGGGCATTGGGATAATCTGCATGGAGCAGCAGTTACTACCCTTAATCAATTAGCTTTCATGATTATGACTCAATTGCAACATCACTCTCCACTTCAGCGGTGGGTGTCAAAGGTGAATTGGATTCAGATGACATAATATTGGGCCCTGACTTTTACTGTATGGGGTAATGATATGAAGATATTAAGGAAAAAGCACAGGACTGCTTCTACAGCCAAGTCAAAAAGCAAAGCACGTTCAAGTAGCATTGTCTGAATTATCAAGGCTGCTAGCAACATATTTATTTATGTATTTATGTATTTATTTAATGTTTTTATATACCGTTTTACCAACATTAAATGCTGACCAAAGCGGTTTACAATGTACATCAAATTGAAAGGAAAAAGATTAAGTTCAAAAAAATAAAAACTTCAATAAAAGCAAGAATAAAAATACATCAATTATCAATAACATAAAAATTAAATGACATGGGATAAGAATATGGCTATTACTTTAAAAACTTAAAGGTCAGAAAATAAAGCAAAGTATAAAATATTCAATATCACTAATCTACAGTACAAATTAAATCTAAGACAACTCAATTCAAATTACTAATTGTAAGTCAAGGCCTAAAAAAACCCACCTAAAACTATAAAAAAAAGAAATACAACTAGAAAATCTGCATACTGTAATTAAACCTCAATATCCTTAAATGCTGAGGTAGATACTGAGGTAGATATTGAGGTAGATCTTAAATAAGTACGCCGGATTTTATATGATAGATGCGTAGCCACGCCTATCTTATAAAATCCGGGGTTGGCGCGCGCAAGGCTGCGCAAAATCAGCAGCCTGCGCGTGCCGAGCCGCGCAGCCTGCCTCCGTTCCCTCCGCGTCCCCCCACCTTCCCCTCCCTTTCCCTATCTATCCCACCTCCAAGCCCTATCTAAATCCCCCCCTACCTTTGTTGTGCAAGTTATGCCTGCTTGAAGCAAGCATAACTTGTGCGCGCCGCCTCGGCATCCCCCGGCACAGGCCGCAGTGCCGGGGGACTCGGGACTGCCCTCCCGGCCCGCCCCCAAACTGTTGCCACGCCCCCGGACCCACCCCGGACCGCCCCAGACCGCCCCGTGACCCCACACACTCCCCCCTGACACCCCCCCTCCCGCCCTTTTTATGAAGCCCCAGGACTTACGCGTGTCCCGGGGCTTTGCTCGCGCCGGCGCCCTATGCAAAATAGGCACGCCGGCGCACGAGTGCCCTGCGCGCATAAATCCGGTAAGATTTATGCGCGCAGGGCTTTTAAAATCTAGCCCATTGTTTCTAGCAGTATTACTGCCCTTAACATAAGGCTTGGGGGTAACCTGCATGGAGCGGCAGTAACTATCATAAGAAACTTGTTGGGCAGACTGTATGGACCATTTGGTCTTTTTCTGCTGTCATTACTATGTTACTATGTATAATGTTGTGTGCCCCGTCTGTGTCCGGCCCGCATACGGGCCTGCTCACCTTGCTAGCTCCTCTGCAGGTCATGGGTCGGCCTCCCTAGTGGCAGCCACAAGCTCCGCTAGGCCTCAGCGTCCCGCGGCGGCAGTCGCTGGGCCTTCCACTGATCACCAGGCCTCACGCCAGAGTACAGCATCTCCAGTGGTGTTGGCCACGCCCCTGCGCATGCGCGCACGGACCGCTCGGCCTCTTGTAGGGCCAGGGGCGGGTCCTAGCTCCGCAGCACGCCCTGATTGATGGAACAATATAAGGAAGTCCCTGCCTGCACTTCCTTGCCTTGGCAATCGGGTCAGCATTGTATTGTGAATGTGTGCTAGGTTGCCTCCGCATTCACAGTCTTGTTCCAGTTTTGTTCCAGTCTTGTTCCAGTATCCTACTGTTCCAGCCTTATTCCAGAGTCCTACTGTATCAGCATCCTCCTGTTCCTGCGTCTGTCTGTTCGTCTTCCCAGGTAGTACCCTCGGACTGTCTCTCTGGTACTGACCTCGGCTTGTTCCTTGACCTTCCAGTCTGCTGCCTGCATCCTGACTTCTGCCTGCCTTGTGACCTCGTCTGACCTCCAGAACCTGACCTTTGCCCCGTTGACTACTCCTCGGATTGATCCTCGGATTCTGACCTCGGCTACCATTGACTACATCTCCTGATTCTGACTCTGTCCCTTGCCTTGTCATCGCCTACACTGTTTGGGCCTTCCTTGCCTCTCCAGGCCAACAATGTGAAGTCCCACTGCGCTCCCTTGCTGATCGTGGGCACACCTCTCTACTACCTCTCTGGGAGACCCTACGAGACCCACCTAAGTCTAAGTGGCCCGGGTCCCTACGGGCTCCTCCTGGGGGGACCTCGGGCTTCCAGTGGTGAAGCTCATCTTAGCCTCTGTCTCCTCCTGTGCTCCACCCCCTGGGGGCAGGTGCTCTCTGGTCCCTACCAGGGAGCTGTTCTCCACTGCTCCAGGACAAGGGTCCACCTGCACGCGCAACATATAAAACATGGTCATTCTTGGTTTCTCCATTGTTCAGCATGCTGTGGGGAAAACCAACAACATATTTGCTCAATAAAAGAATATGATAATAAAATCAATCCTCTCCTATTCATGCTCTAGTCCTAAATTATTAAAATCAAACCTTTTATTATTTTCATAGAAAAATGGTTGCTTTGATCCTTTAAACTTACTCATTTGCCAGGTTCCTAGTAATTAGCATTCCAGTTCTCCATTTCTTCTTTGACATTTTTTTTTATTTTGAGAAACACAAAGTGATGACTCACATAAATAAATTCTTCAGCACCAGATTTTGTAATTTATTTTTTCAATGTGAAGAAAAACTATAAAAATATTTTTAGAGCATTTTAAATGTTACATAGACTTAGGTCTCTTTTCTGTGAATTTCACGAGCTCTGTGAGGGCCGAATGTCTGGTTGACGTGTGTGTTTTGGATTGCAGCTGCTCCACAGTATATCCTGCAGTTGCTCCAGACAGCACAGAAATAGCTTACATGATTGAGGTCCTGACTCCTTTTCTATGGATTATCTTCAAAACTAAGTCAAAGTTGTGTTGACTTGTATACTTACTGACTGCTTGGGGTCTTTGGGACATCTTTATTGGTGCTACTGTCTGCACGCAGATGGTTTGATGACTATCATAATGATTTTTGGTCTACTTGGTGCTGCCAGAATTTGTTGTATCATTACATTTACTTATTACTGTGCTGCAAGTTTTACTTTGGTAATAAATTATCAGTTACAACCCATTAAAACTGGAAAAGGGACTCCTACTCATGATATATGTACTTCCAAGTATCTTAGCATCTGAGGCTGCTGGTCCAATTTTTGGAAATTTATAGCATATGTGAAACTGCCAGATTAAGATCCATTGAAGGTGGAGATCTCCGTGTGCACGCAAAAGCAGTAGCAGGGCTGTGCAAGCTTCTCCTTGTTTTCCTCTCCCTTTTGCCTTATTTCTTTATCAGAGGGAGCACCAGCTGGGGAAATGGAGGTTTATTTGTGACCTTCCCATTAGTGGTATGAATTGTGACAACATGTAAATCTATTCACCCTGTCTAGAAAACTTGTAAAAGAAGTCAAAAGAACTCCACCAAGAAGTTTTGTTTGAATTCTGATGAAGAAGAAAACATAGAGCTCAGAATAAGGAAGATGGAAATCACAGACCCTATATATGATGACACTCCATATCCAATGAAGTATGACAGCTAATGGACACTAGCATAGGACTTGTTTGTTACAATAAAATAAAGCAGATATATTTAGTGGGCTCTCTCATATTGTGTCTGTGAGGAAAATGCTTAAGGCATCTGACCCAGTAAGTTTAGCATTACAAACTGATCTGCTATATTGGTTTATTGGAACAGTCTTCCCCAAAATATTTATAATGAATTACCATTCTTCAAGCTATAGCAGTGATTTTTTTTTTTTTGGGGGGGGTTTCCCCTATACTGTATAACAAATAAATTAGATATACCAGTCATCAATAGAGCTATTTCAGTTAGAGTTTACTAATAGTGACAGTGTGTAAGCTGCAAGAAAAGACTGGGATGGAAGTTTGTATTTCCTCCACTTGAATTTTGTTGTTGAAGAAGATGTATAGCTTCAAGTAAAAAAATAAAAAGTAGCTGTACAAATGTATAAAACCAATCATCAGAGCATATTTCAGCACGGACAGGATATATGTAATGGAGGAATAGTCCTGAGAAAATAGGACCTCACCTGCCTTAGGGTTCCACTGAGCTCTCATAGTCTGATAATCCCTTTAAAAATGAAGCAATAACAACAAACTGAGAATGGTGCCGATAATATTCACTAACACACTGCCACTTGACACAGTAGTATTGATTTTCATTTTATTAGACCTCAGCTAGGGAGCTTTGTGACACCACATTATTGTCCATTCCTTGTTACTCAATAAATACTCATTTTTAAAGTACTAGTGGATCACCTTCTCCTACTGGAAATTCCTCAGAGTCTGTCAGGTCAAATGCATTGCAGAAAGTCCTATATTACATCATTATATTCCAGTACAGAATAATTGTATACATGATTAATGACTTCTAATTGTTATTTAGCCAGCATCAACTACTTGCCCAAGGGATCTGTGCCTATGCTGCAGGGCATCATAGGATTACCCTGAGAAGAGAGGCAGCCTTTGGGCTGTCATGCATACGCATGATCTTAATTCCCTAAAAATCTTTGATCAGACCCGAACAACTGTGTTTCCCGGGTTGTTCAGGTATCTTGCTGTACCCACACATGACATCTCAACCATATAGAATTACGAAACAAACTTCCATTCCATTTCAGATTTATATATCTGATTTTGAGTTTTCCGAACCTGTTAATGGTCTTGTTCCTGTCACCATGTAATCTCTCACCCTTTCACAGTCCCAGTTTCAGAGTCTTACTTGTTCTGGTATTGCCTTGTCTTTCTTTTGCCTATCACGTCACACTGCACTTTGTTACTTGATTATCCTTTAACCAATCGTAAACTTGCTTCTTTTAGTGGAAAAGTGTCATACATAAGCAATGAGGATGATGATAGTTCAGAGCTTAGAAGGAAATTCATTAACTTCTTTTGTTCATCAACTTATTTTGAAACTCTTCCATAATAATTTACTAGTTTGCACTACATAATCAAATGTAGATGGCACAACTGTGCATGTATCAAGTTGTAATCCAGAAAATCCCATACCTTATAAAAACTGGAATCTATGCTGAGGAAGCCAGAACAGGTAAACAGAAAATAATATGGCTATCAGGAAGGGATATATCAACCATGCTGTGCATTGGGCATTGCTACGCTTACATGCACCTTTAATAAAATTATGTAAAAATATTTTGCTTTATATTACTAAATATTTTAGCCCAGATAAGTACATGCATCATGTGTTGGTGCATTTATTTATATTGGATGAGCTTACTTTGTAGTTTGAATTTGTGTGGGTGCATATATTTATCCTCAAATGCACATGGAGTCTAAGTGATGCTTAAAGAATGATTATAATGTACAAACTCTTTTAGCATGGTGATTGGATACAGGTGGCAGAGGTGCACCAAGTGGAAGAACTTGAATTAACCAGAAAAAGAAAGCACCATTAGTCAGGTAATAACATCTTACATGGCACTGGCACATCTAGGCAAAAAGAATATACTGTTCTATGGAATTTATTTCCGAGCGACACAAAGAGTGGATACTACAGTGATGCTCTGCAGCCAAGAAGGCAATCACCACTGAAATTATAGTTTGCTGTATCTGAGAAAGCACTGAATAAATTCTGTGATTATAAAGCAAGCATAATATTTTTAATAAATAAAATGTCTCTCATGTTTTTGTGCCCATAGGAAAAACCTTTCAGAAATCAGAATCCTCGACGGGTTGTTCTAGACTTTGTGCAGGCTTTTATAGATTGCTAATTCAGCTGAATCTGGCACCGTTTTGAAGTCTGGACAAAGAAGCCCACTGCCTGTAAAATTGACTGTGATAAAGCTGGTCTTAATAAATGTAAATCATTTATTTAAAAAATGGGATTTCCTTCCATAGGCAGAAAGTTAAGCAGTTTTTCAGGAGCTTAACAGAGAATGTCAGTTTCAGACTTTCTAGACCAACTCATCAGCATTCAGGCACAAACTTGGAAAGAAAACTACTCTCAGACCCCGAGCTCAGCAAAAGGAAATTAGCCACAGAGTTTGCAGGTACTGGCTGTGTAAGTCATTCGGACACACTGTGGTAGATATTATGAAGGCAGATTTCAAACCTTGCACTTAAAGTGACAAGACTACAGGAACTTTTTACCAGCAGACTTGATGCCAATTTTCAAAGCGAAAACAGTTGTGTTTGAAAAAGTGCATGCAGAGTTCAGCATCTGCTATCTGAGCAGAAACTTTTCCTTCTGAAATTTATAAATGCATGTGCTTACCCCACCCAGACTGCATCCCAGGAATGCCTAACCTACCTGTGGGTATAGGACATGCAGAGGCGGATTGGCCTATCGGGGGATCGAGCATGCCCTGGTGGGCCGGTTGCCCTAGTCACGTGGTCTGCTGAGCGCAGCTGTGACAGAGCCATGCTTGGCAGACTACGTGGTATCTCCGGGGACGGCCGGGGGATCTGGCCTTGACAGATCGATGGCCAGATATATTTGTGAGGTGATCTGAGAAATCCCACTTGGGCGGAGAGTGGGTCCCAGAGCAGTTATTACCTTCAGAACTGGATGGCACGCGAGATGCTGTGAGGTTCATTCACGCCATCCACATGTAACACTTCCATTCACAACTGCAACAGAGTGAAGGCATTCCTCATTGTGAATGGCTGATTCATTTGCTCCTAGCTGCTCTAGCATTCTTCTCAAAGCTGGAAACTGGCCACTCAGAGCAGTATTTTGCTTTCATGCCTGGGAGTTCTTACCTCAGCATGACACAGAGACTGCTGACCCATGGCCTTGTGTTACTGCTTTGGCATGTCCTGCCCATGGTAGCAGTGGACGAGTTTGAGATTACACTTTTCCATGTTGCCTTCATGCTTGCATTCTGTGGAGCCTTGTGCTGTAGTGAGTTGACAGCACCATTGCAGAATGCATCACAGCCACGGGGCTTATTGCGGGAGGATATCAGCATCTCAAACAGCACACTATGCCTAAGATTAATTCAGTTCAAGACTGATCAAGGGGCACGTAGTCATGGCATCACTTTGACAGCAGGCAAAGGTCCTGTAACATGTCCAGTTGTGGCCGTGACTCTAGGCTTATCAGTGTGCCCAAAATGGACTGCTGGTTCTTACTTCACTGGAATAAATCCCCATTAAACAGATATCAATTTTTTACAGTCTCCAAGAGAACATTGGCAAAAGTTGGGTTTCACAGTGAAAGATTCGGCACGCACTCATTCTGCATCAGAGCCACTTCTAGTGATGTCACTGCTGGTCTCCCACAGGCTGTCATACAGCAGATGGGGGTCTTAAGCAGATGGGTTGATGGTGGTCCGGAGCTTTTCCATCATGCATTAGGCAGGAAGATGGTTCCCCCACGCTCGCGCCAGGTGGGGCACATACCAAGACTTAGGTTCTTCCTTCACTTGCAGCTGCCATCTGTCATGCTAGATGGATCGTTGGCCACAGCGCTAGCCTCGTGCTGCTGAACACAAGCAGGGACGACTTGAGCCACATTGCCTCATCATGGCCATCTTCAAAAATCTGCTGGTCTGAAATTATACCCAGGCAGAAAATATTGAGCATTGGATGGTGGGGAAGATACCATTCCAAATTCAATCGCCAGATAGTCAAGGCCAATCAATGCATGGGCGGATATCATCTGAGGCATGCATGGATGAACACACATTGTGCAGAATTGTATGCAGAATTGTATGCTTCGGATGGAATACATTTGTCAAATATGGGAAATTATTTGTTTCTGCAGGCTTTGCAGAGGGTATTCACTGGTTTAATGCAGGAGCCGTATCTATTTGGTATGGGGAGAGCCCATCCTATGGGGTGCAAGCTTACTTCCTGTCCCATGCATGATGGGATCTCTGTGGTGGCAGCAACCGAATCCTGGAAAGACTATTGTAATGCTGGAGGATGTAAACAAAGCAGGGAGGTGCTGGTAAGCAAAAGAGAGGCCTTGGGACCACCACTCGGTGATTGGCCATGGCAAGTTTGAGAGGGGCTCTGGCGGGGCTTGTTGCATGGCAGCCTGCCTGGACTCCTCCAGTGATGTCTGGGGGCTATTGGGGAGTGAGACCAACCCTACTGTTTCTGCTTGAGCAGAATGAAACAGAGATCGGCACCTACTTTGTGGTTGAGAATAGGCCATGGCGGCAGGACTTGGCACCTAAATTAGACTTCCCTGTTAGGGTACTCTAATAAACGGCTGTGGCTATTTACAACCCAGTGATGTCTCATGTTTTCCTTGTGTGAGTGTAATATTGGGTGTCCGGCCCAGATGGGCAGGGGCGAGATAGAACCACAGGTGTCTGGGCTGCCTGGTTATTTTACTCATGGTAGATCCCCTGCGTCTTAACCCCATTGCTGCATCAGTATGTTGCTTAGATATTATCTGTTAAGTTATGCTACATTGTTTAACATGTTATCTTCTATAGTCTGAATTCTTGTTTGCCAGTTTCCTCTATTTTTCTCCCCTGTTCTCTGTAGTCCCATCCCCTATCCCTATTCGATGTATTTTCCACCTTTAGTTTGATGTAAACCAGTATGATGTAACCACTAATACCGGTATAAAAAAAGCCTTAAATAAATAAAATGGAAATGGCTTTCAAAATTACCCTCCCTAGGGAAAGCTGAGACTTTTACACACTCCATTTCAACTGAATTATATTTTAAATGACGTCTAAGCAAAATAAAAAGTAAAAATGCAATGTACAGAACAGACCACACTTAGGGAATCATATATATGGCATGTAATGAAAGTTATAATAAATTTATTCCTCAGTTTGTGGCAAGTTATAGAAAATCACTCATAATTAAAGACAGAACTCCACAGCAAGAAAGGTAATACCTCAAACTTTAATTAGTACTTGGAACCTGGCTACAGTGCTGACCACCCAGCCCATAGGCTCGCTGAAAGGAAAATGTTTTCAGATGTTTCTTAAAATAGCTTATGGCACTCTGTTAATTAAAGATAGGCCATAAATGCATTCTAGAGAGAGGAAGTCCTCTCCCCTACTCTGGAAAAAAAAATCTCCATAACAAAAGCAAAAGAAAGAGAAAATATTCCCTCTACAGAGTACTAAAACCATCCACCAATTGAATCTTTCCCTTGAAGGCAACAGATTAATTTCTTAATATGAGCAATTTCAAGAATACCAGTTAGCAACAGAAGATGCCCTGTTCCAGAACTTAGCAACTCTAGAGCTAGCACTCACAATACTTGAGGTTTAAACTCTTCAGATGAACAGCAAGACCTACAACTCCTGAAATTTCAGAAAAAAAGCTGGACCTAAAGTTACTGGAAGACGGCATGCCTATTAAGATACAATGTAGCAACTAAGGTTACAACGTGCAGTATCGCATTACACCAACCATCAGCTTTGGTTTTCTCAGATTTTGTATGGGAGTATTCCAGGCAGCATTTAATCCAAGCTACTTTATTAGATTGACTGCATTTCCATCTGTATTGTCTATTACAAGAACTCAAGATACTTGATATTAAGCCTACATCTGCTCAGAATGACTGATACATTTTAAAGGATTGAACTGACTTAGTTGTCCCAGTGCTAGAAGACTGTGCTACAATATATGCCTTTACTGGTGACAGAAGTGTTCCTAACCCCAGAACCAATGAAAACTCAGCTCAGACAGCTACCACCATAGGATGAATGGACCAGCCTCCCACTGTAGATGGCATGAACTGTAATAGCCCAATATCACACTGGAGCACCAATTGCACTCTGCACATAGGGGGTCATTTTCAAAGGAGTTACGCATATAAATGTGACATACTATCGTAGCAATTTTCAAAAGCTATTTACTCGAGTAAAGTGCGCTTACTTGAGTAAATCCTATAGACAATTCAATGGCATATATTGTAGCAATTTTGAAAAGCCCACTTACTTGAGTAAAGTGTATTTACTCGAGCAAAAACCAGTTTTGCTCGAGTAAATGCTTTTTAAAATCTACCCCATACAGTACACACACTAAGGGGCGGATTTTCAGAGCCCTGCTCGCCAGGAAGCCTATTTTACATAGGCCTCCCGGCGCGCGCAGAGCCCCGGGACTCGCGTAAGTCCCGGGGTTCTCCGAGGGGGGCATGTCGGGGGGTGGGCCCGGTCGTCGCAGCGTTTCGGGGGCGTGTCGGCAGCGTTTTGGGGGTGGGTATGGGGGCGTGGCTACGGCCCGGGGCGGTCCGGGGGCGTGGCCGCACCCTCCGTACCCGCCCCCAGGTCGCGGCCCGGCGCGCAGGAGGCCCGCTGGCGCGTGGGGATTTACGCCTCCCAGAGGGAGGCGTAAATCCCCCGACAAAGGTAAGCGGGGGGTTTAGACAGGGCCGGGCGGGTGGGTTAAGTAGGGGAAGGGAGGGGAAGGTGAGGGGAGGGCAAAGGAAAGTTCCCTCCGAGGCCGCTCCGATTTCGGAGCGGCCTTGGAGGGAACGGGGGTAGGCTGCGCGGCTCAACGCACGCCGGCTATACAAAATCCATAGCCTTGCGCGCGCCGATCCAGGTTTTTAGCAGATACGCGCGGCTCCGCGCGTATCTACTAAAATCCAGCGTACTTTTGTTTGCGCATGGAGCGCAAACAAAAGTAGGCTATTCGCGCGCCTTTTAAAATCCGCCCCTAAGAGTGCAAGAATGAGTCTTTTCTGCTCAGAATTCAAAAAGAAATATTTTTACTTTTATTGCGGCTACTCCTCTTAATTAGACACAAACTTGTGCAGCAAAACCCCCAACACGGACCCATGTTTCGCCAGTCCGGCTGCTTCGGGGGGGGGGGGCAATTTGGCTGTTTCGGGGGGGGGGGAGGACAATTGTTAAAATTGTCGTCCCCCCCGAAGCAGCCAGACTGGCGAAACACGGGTCCGTGTTGGGGGTTTCGCTGCACAAGTTTGTGTCTAATTAAGAGGAGTAGCCGCAATAAAAGTAAAACTATTTCTTTTTGAATTCTGACCAGAAAAGACTCATTCTTGCACTCTTAGTCTGTGTAATGAACTATAATAGCAACATAATTCAAGATGGTCAGGCATAAGCAACCTCCAGCCCTTGGGCCATTATTCTGCTTGGGTTTTCAGGGTTTTAATTAATATTCATGAGACAGATTTGCATATAATTGAAGCAGTGTGCATGCAAACCAATCCAGGCATATTCATTAGGAATATTCTGAATACCTGAGCAGTTTGGTATTTGTGAAGATTAGGAGGGTTGCCTAGCACTGAAGATGGTGTGGGACAAGAACAGAGGATCCTTGAGCAAGTGACAGCAGACTAGAGATAAAGTAGTCTGCATGTAGGGAGAATGTATTGTATATACTAACTGGGCCTCGTAGGTCTCAGCTTTTGCAATGTCTATATTTCCATGTTAGCTTTTCTCTCTTGCACTTTCATCCTAATAGTAACTTGTCCAAGACTCAATCACTGTCATGATAGCACTGGGGAGAGGGGGGAAGAGGAAAGCAGAGGCAACTAGAAATTAAAGTGCCAGGGGGCATCTTCTCTGAATGTTGAGCATTTGTAGCAAGCTTCTATTTGCCAAAGATAAGTCCCTTCAGAAACTACTTTTAGTGCTAAGTGATCCCTACAGAGGCTTCTCTGCACTGCGTCACCTAAGGAGCTGGGTTGTCCTGCATTGAACCCTTAATCTTTTAGTTACAAATCTATAGCTTCAGTCCACCTCACTGCCACCATTTTTATGTATGTCTTACAAAGCCTAGGCAGCAGTATTTTGCATTATACTGCTATGAACATTAGAATGGATGGAGTATGACCGGCGACCGCACTGCGGCAGGAAGATTCCATGATGGCTATGCTGAAAGCTATCACACTACAGGCCCACTCTGGAGCTTCTCCAGTACCCCAATTGAACATTTTTTATGTTTTTTCTCCAAGGGACAAAATAGATTCAAAGGCCTAGATCAAGCACTACAGCACATGTTGTAGATTGTAAACTTTAGCACTTTAGCTCACCATATAAAATATGGTGAATCAATGAACATCACCCTCTTTTATTGATAGATTTATAAGCTCGTAAAATAATAAAACACCACATAACATAAACCAGGACATACCTAAGTGAATAAACCACAGTAGATACGGAGTAATTTATGTGTTTAGAACATCACTCTTTGCAAGGGACTTTATAAGGCTGCATCTATAGGCTCCAGTGTGCTTTAAAGCAGTCAGTACTCATAAAATAAAAGCAAAGTTAAGTAACTTCACAAAAGACAGAAATAACCTTTTAAGGATTCACAGGAGTACCTTCTCCCTGTCTGCTCTCAGCAGCCAACCTGGTGAGATTGATGGGCACTGGCAAGGATGCATTTCAGGAGGCAGCTGCCTGCTGAGTACTTTTCCAATGGAGCTATCTGTCTTCATTGGGCTCCATTAACATGCCCCTCAAATCTATCAGCCACATTTCTGCATTCCTGCTCTGCAAATTATGACCACTGACAGCTAAAGATGTGTAGCCATATTTAGGAATATTGCCCATTTGATCTTTCCTTATTTATTTTGTACCACATTTATGGCATTATGAATCTGAAGTTCATTTAAGAACTCTCTACCTTTCAGAGCAGTTTTAACTGTCACAGTTTATCAGGTTTATCAGTCACAATATACTATATAATTATTGAAGTGCTAAATCATCAGCAAGTTCATGCTAAGTATTCTTTTTTAGTGTAAATGTGGTCTTTTAGTGTGCGTTGTAAAATCACGGTTAATGTGTTAATCACAAACATAATTATATGCAGAGCACACAATTGCTTAAAAAAAAGGGTCCAAATTTTGTAATGTGTATGCTAAAAGTTTAATATGTATGCTAGCAGGAAATTGCAGTTGCACAAAGCACTATTTACCATCTGTGTGCTATTTCACACACGTGCAGAGCTGCTTTTCTCCCAGCTTCTCCGTTCAAAAGGTATGAAAAGGAGGCAGTGCATGGACAACACAGTCTGCATGAGGAAAATAGAAAAAAATGGAAAGGTTCAGCTGCAAAGGTTAAAAGTATTCAACAGTCATGGGCATTGTTTAAAAATACAATCCTAGATATGCAGTCCAGATGTACTCCACGCATTAAGAAAGGTGGAAGTAAGGCAAATCGATTACTGTCATGGTTAAAAGGTGAGGTAAAAGAGGCTATTTAGTCAAAAAAAAAATCCTTCAAAAATTGGAAGAAGGATCCATCTGAAGAAAATATGATAAAGCATAATCATTGTCAAGTTAAGTGTAAAACACTGATAAGGCGAAGAGAGAATTTGAAAAGAAGTTGGCCATAGAGGCAAAAACAAAATTAAAACTTTTTAAAATATATCTGAAGCAAGAAACCTGTGAGGGAGTCAGTTGGACCATTGGATGACCGAGGGGTTAAAGGGGCTCTTAGGGAAGATAAGGCCATTGCAGAAAGACTAAATGAATTCTTGGCTTCCGTGTTTACTAATGAGGATGTTGGGGAGATACCAGTTCTGGAGATGGTTTTCAAGGGTGATGAGTCAGAAGAACTGAAATAAATCACTGTGAACCTGGAAGATGTAGTAGGCCAGATTGACAAACTAAAGAGTATCACATCACTTGGACCGGATGGTATGCATTCTAGGGTACTGAAGGAACTAAAAAATGAAATTTCTGATCTATTAGTTAAAATTTGTAACCTATCATTAAAATCATCCATTGTACCTGGCCAATGTAACCCTAATATTTAAAAAGGGGTCCAGCGACAATTCGGGAAACTATAGACCAGTGAGCCTGACTTCAGTGCCGGTAAAAATAGTGGAAACAATTCTAAAGATTAAACTCGTAGAGCATATAAAAAGACAGTCCATGCGACCATGTTGACAGTCAACATGGTCGCATAGGGCTCCACCATAAGTCCTGGGTCTCAGCCTGCTTCGAACTTCCGAACCGCCTCCTGGTTGGGACAATTGCTGTGGACTTCTACAGCACTTCATCCTCTGTCCTAACCAGCCCAAGGGTCCACGAACATAACGATCTTCTTGTTTTCTATAACATTTCCTGTTTTAAGCAACCAGATCTCCTCCCTCCCCTCCCCCATAGTATGTGCAATCAGTACCTACCTAATGTGGGTGATGAATAGAGTCATCATTTGTGCATACACTTTATGCCTTCATTTGTATCCCATTGTGCTCTTTAGCATGGAGTACAATGTTAAGGTTTATCATCTACTTGCATTAGTGGTCACCTTAATGTGCATATTAAGGCTTTGGTGAATAGGTTATTTATTGTATTTACTAAACCGGTTTAGCAACCATTGGTGAATTGGCCCCTGTGTTGTATAGCAGATCAGCATTACAGAAGAAATCAAGAATAGATGTACATGCATTCATGTTATTCAGATAAATGTTAATGTTCAACGAGGAGCTCTGGTGTCTTTTGTTGCTATTTATGTTGCTAACATTACCAAAAAATAACAAATGTGCTGAAGTCAATCATTTGTTTTGTGGAAGGTTGGCTTTATGATGTCTCTAATCTTGCATTTCAGCTAATTGCCTTCCATTAATCCCAGTTCAGTACTCCTGGCATAGAGCAATCTTTTCCTCCATAACAAAGACATGAAAAAGTCCATGTGGTCTTAGTTTCATATCTTTGGACTGCAGACCAGAAAGATTTCAATAACAAGCATCTATTTCTTAAAATAGCATTTGAATATTCAACACCAGCAAAAGTAGCATCCACTTTAAAATGTGACACTGCTGCCCATTACAGGATTTTTACTGCTTATCAACTACATCAGCTTCCACAAACCTTAGCAGTATTTTGTATGTGTGGGGGTTAGATCTTGATCTGATGGGAAGCAGTCTGCTAGCTAGAGTCTCTCCAACTAGATCAATACCAAATTAACACGGTCCCAAGTGATCCGTTGGTAGTCTTCCATAGTAATGCTAAATACTCCCATAATAAATCCCTGTAACCACTTTGGTTATAATTCATCCCCTTGAGACTGTAAAGAAAATGTTTTCATTCTGGGAGTCTCTTGAAATATACATACTCTTGGAAGAACATGCCTGAATCAGCCTCTGGATGGTTTGTCACATGTCCCTTAGGAAAAGTATTCACTACACGCTATTGGGAATATGAGATGAGTAAAAAATAAACACTGTCCTGGAAGTATCAAGAGCAGTCAATGACAAGGAATGGCTAACAATTGTAGAATAATTTCTTTACCTTTGGCCTCAACCTTTATTATCAACATTTATATTTAATCAAATTTGACCACCTATCACTGCTTTAAACATAGTGGTTAACAATAACAATGCACATAACATATACAAAAACATAGAAAAAAAATATTCTTAAAAACTGAGAATCCATTTTGAAAAGCAGTCGCCCTTCTCACTGAAATTACACTTTATTAAATGATCAGATACACACAATTTACAAATCACGGCATCTACGATGCACCCACCAATAAACAGACTACTCGGTTAGAAAATTCAATGTTTACACCAATTAAAATCAAGAGAGAAGATGCACAGATTAGCCAAGAACAAAGAGAATTCGTTAACAGAGTCAGACAAAAATCACTATCTTCTAGGATCCTAACTCCTACCATGGTGAGCTATTCTTCAACTGCACCTAAAAATTGCTTCTAGTTGCTTGGCTGAAGATCAGCAAAGAATTAATAATGTAAATTATATTCTGAGTGTTTAAACATTACAGGATGAGAAATGGTTGTTAAATCAAGGATCATTTCTCATCAAAGAAAACAAATGTGTGTTTAAGGGCATAATTTCACATACGGTTCTTGATAAGAATTCATAAACCCTAGCTCATAACTGCATACTACCTCTAAAATTTTCTTTTGCAATGATTATGCCTTCTGTTAGGATCGTGGATCCTTGGGCCGTCTGGGACTGCAAGTGTTGCGCTGTGGGAACCCACAGTGAGCGTCGCAGCTGGGAGGCGGCGCTGAGGAGAGACTCTGAAGAAGACTTCACCACTGGAAGCCTGAGGTCCCCCCAGGAGGAGCCCGTAGGGACCCGGGCCTCTTGGTCTTAGGTGGATCCTCTGCAACCAAGGATCTGAAGAGCAGGCTGCCGAGGTAGTCCGAAGAAATGGTGCCCAGGAGGTCAGACGAGACTTCACCCTTGGAAGCCCAAGGTCCCCCTGGGAGGAGCCCGTGAGGACCCGAGCTGCTGGGGCTTAGGAGAAACCTCCGGGCGAGTGGAGAACGGGTACCTGTGGCAGTGGCGAGAGATGAAGCTGAAGTCCAGGAACAAGCCAAGGTCGGGAGCAGAAGTCTGATGTCAGAAGCCAAAACCAGGGACAGAAGCCAAAGCCAGAGTCGATGAACGAAGCAAGGTCAGGAGCCAGGAGTCAGATGTCGGAAGCCAAAACCAGGGACGGAAGCTGAAGCCAGAGTCGATGAACGAAGCAAGGTCAGGAGCCAGGAATCAGATGTCGGAAGCCAAAACCAGGGATGGAAGCTGATGAACGAAGCAAGGTCAGGAGCCAGGAGTCAGATGTCAGGAAAAAACAGGAACCGGGAAGCAGGAAGCACAACTAGCTACTCCGAAGAGTGAACCTCGTTGCAAGGCAAGGGCTAGCTGTAACTGCCGGGTTTAAATAACCCGGCAGCATCTGACGTCACCAGGGAGGCTGTCTTCCTGTTTCCTGCGCTGGCCCCTTTAAATCAGAAGCCCCAGCGCGTGCGTGCCTAGGGGGCGGAGCCAGCCGCGGATCGTCGTCGTTGTCTCCCTCGCAGGGAGAAGGTCACGGTAGGCTGTGTTTCGGGCCTGGATGGCCGGAGAGGAACTCCCGCAGCCGGACAGGGCCGCGTGGTGAGTGGAGGTCCCGGGGCACGGCCCGGGATCTTAACAGTACACCCCCTCCTATGCCCCCTTTCTGGAGGCTGGGGTTTACCTGGGTGATCCACATGAAACTGGCGAGAGAAGGCCTTTGTCCAAGATGCTGGCGGCTGGTTCCCAGGAATTCTCTTCGGGACCATAGCCTTCCCAGGAGAGGAGATACTTCCACTGACAACAGTGGAATCGGACATCCAGGACGTCTTTCACGGTATACGTATCACCCTGTTCGGTGGTAGAGGTGGTCAGTTCCGGAGGCTTGATCTGAAATGGGGAGAGGACCACAGGCTTCAGCAGGGACACGTGGAACACATTATGGATCCTCAGGGTAGACGGCAATCATAGCCGGTAGGACAGTGCCCCAATACTTTCTTCCACAGTGATGGGACCGATATAGTGGGGTGCTAACCGCATGGAGGTGATGCATAGCTGAATATTCTTGGTACTTATTTTATTTATTTATTTATTTAATCTTTTTTTTTGTATACCGGCCTTCCTCACTGGATATCAGGTCGGTTAACAGTATCATAGCTAAAATTCAGTAGATACAATACAACATAATTACAATACAATCATAAAATATTCTAAAAAATTAAAACTAGGATAGAACAATACACTAATAAAATCCTAAAAAATTAACAGCTCAATCATATTATTCCTATCTAAGTAAAATTTCATCCCCTAAATTCAAATATTCTATCAGAGAAAATTATCTTGTTCTCTAGACTCATGATTAGCTACTGGCTTCCATTGTTTTGTTAAATGCCTGTTTAAATAACCATGTCTTGATACGTTTTTTGAACTTCTGAATGCATGGTTCTGATCTAATATGTAGTGGCAAAGCATTCCATATTTTTGGGCCAGCCAGAGAGAGAGTCCTCTCTCTGAACTCAATAACTTATTCCCTGGTTGGAAGATCAGTGCAGGTCGTCGAGACCTGTCTGTGTACTCTTGGGACTAGGCAGCTGTCAGACGAAGTTTCTCCTGGGTGGACCACCAGAGATGGCGCAGTTTTTGGGCCATAAGTTGTACTGCAGGAGACGGTACCATCAGAGCTAACAGTAATGGAGGCTTGGTAGTCTTCCCGTAGACCAACTGGAAAGGGGACCGGTTGGTTGCAGAGTATTTATGGCGGTTGTATGAGATCTCTGCCCAGGGTAACAAGGTGACCCAATCATTTTGAAGGTTTCTGACGAAGGCCCGGAGGAAGGCCTTTAGAGTTCAGTTGGTATGCTCGGCTTGGCCATTGCCCTGGGGGTGAAAGGTGGTAGCCAGATCCAGTTGCACTCTGAACTTCTTGCAAAGGGCCTTCCAATATTTCGCCGTAAACTGAGGACCACGGTCTGAAGCGATGTGCAAAGGAAGTCCGTTCAGTCAGAAGATATGCTGTGTAAAAAGGTTGGCCAACTCTGGTGCTGTAGGTAGTTTAGCGAGAGGCATGAAGTGAGCCATCTTTGAGAATCGGTCGACCGTGACCCAGATTACGGTCTTTCCGTCAGATGGTAATTCCACAATGAAGTCCATGGACAGGTGGGTCCAGGGCTCAGTAGGTATGGGTAGCGGCTGAAGGAGACCCCAGGGATGACCATGCAAGGGTTTCTGCTGGACACAGGTAGGACATGACTGGACGTAGAGCTGAACGTCTCTCTTAACCTGTGGCCACCAGTAGAACTCAGTCAGAAGTTCTAGTGTCCGGGCAGTTCCTGGATGCCCTGCAGTCAGGGAATCGTGGGCCCATGCTAACACCTTCCTTCGAGAATGAGCGGGCACCGTTGTCTTACCCGCGGGGACCACCTCGGATACTGCTAAGAGAACCTTGGCCGGGTCCAGGATATATTGAGGCAGGTCGATGGTCTCATCAGTCTCCGTTGTGCGGGAGAGAGCATCTGCTCAGACGTTCTTAGCTGCCAGTCTGTAGAGGAGGGAAAAATTGAATCGGCTGAAAAAGAGTGACCAGCATGCCTGCCGTGGATTAAGGTACTGGGTGCGGCACAGGTACTCTAGGTTTTTATGGTCAGTGTAAACGACTACTGGGTGTTGGGCTCCCTCCAACCATTGGCGCCATTCCTGGAACACTAGCTTGATGGCCAGTAGTTCTTTGTCCCCTATGCCGAGTTTCTCTCTGCGGGGGAGAATTTGCGTGAGAAATAGGAGCATGGCAGGGATTTACCATTACTGGACAACTGGCTTAGAACGGCTCCGACTACCACGTCAGAGGCGTCAACCTCCACGATGAATTGGCGTTGCGGGTCCGGGTGCCGGAGGCAGGTGACCTGGAGGAAGGCATTCTTCAGATCCTGAAAAGCTCATAAGGCTGTTGCTGACCAGTTCGTAGCATCAGCCCCCTTTCTTGTAAGAGCCATCAGCAGGGCCACCATGCTGGAGTAGTGTGGAATAAATTGCCGGTAGAAGTTGGCAAAGCCGAGGAATGGCTGAAGCGCCTTGACTCCCACAGGTTGAGGCCAATTCTTGATGGCCGTGACCTTCTCTGGGTCCATATGGAACCCTGTGGAGGATACAATGTACCCAAGAAAGGGTAGTGATTCCTGTTCAAATTGGCATTTCTCCAATTTGGCATACAGTCGATTCTCTCGCAGTTTCTGTAGTACTTGACAGACATCTTGGCGGTGCGCCTCCAAGTCCTTGGAATATATTAATATGTCATCAAGGTAAACAATCACTGAGGTGTGTAGCATTTCCCTGAGTACCTCGTTCATGAGGTTCTGAAACACCGCGGGGGCATTGCAGAGGCCGAAGGGCATAACTAAATATTCGTAATGGCCATCTCTTGTGTTGAATGCGGTCTTCCACTCGTCACCGGGCCAAATTCTCACCAGGTTATATGCCCCCCAGAGATCCAATTTCGTGAAGACCTTGGCTTCTTGTAGCCGATCCAATAGTTCTAGGATCAAGGGTAGTGGGTAGCGGTCACACCGCGTAATGCTGTTCAGACCGTGGTAATCGATACAGGGTCAGAGGGACCCATCCTTCTTACCTACGAAGAAGAACCCGGCTCTGGCCAGGGAGTTGGACGGTCTGATGAACCCTCAGTCCAAGTTTTCCTTGATATAGGCGGACATGGCCTGGGTCTCCGGGAATGATAGCGGGCAGACCCGTCCTTGAGGTGGCGTGGTGCCTGGGATCAGGTTGATCACACAATTGAAGGGCTGATGCTCGGGGAGTAGTTAGGCCTTCTCCTTCGAGAATACGTCTCGGAAGGCGTGGTATTGGGGTGGTAGCGCTAGTGGTGTTGTCAAGAGTGGTACCAGTGGTCGAGGTCAGGCAGATAGACAATAAAGCAGGTCAGACCCCAGGATGTGATCTGGAGAGAGTCCCAACTGATTACGGGGGAGTGCTTCCAAAGCCATGGCAGGCCTAACAGGATTGGATGTATGGATCTCTCCAGGATGAGGAATGAGATCTCCTCGACGTGTAGGAGGCCGGTGCGTAGCATTAGTGGCTGAGTATGAGTGGAAATGGTTCCCGGGAGTGGGGTCCCCTGAATCGAAGACACTCATTTGGGGGGTTTCTGAGGTTGGACCCCAAGCTGGAGTTGCTGCACCAGGTCCCGGAGGATAAAATTCCCCCTGGCTTCGGAGTCTACCAGGGCTAGAGTGTCGAAGTTCCTGTCCGGGAGAATTAAGGTTACTGGAATGGTACACGGGGAGGCGGATGTAGTGTTACCTAGAGTTAACTCCCCGACTAACCATAGGTCCGAGCATTTCCCGGATGCTCGTGACAGTGGGCAAGAAAATTTCCCTTGCCACTGCATTATAAGCACAGGCCCTGGGACCGGCACCTTCTCCTCTCCTCTTGGGAAATTGGGCCCCCGGCCCAACTGCATGGGTTCTACATCATGTGGTCCCAGAGAGGCAGAGGGGGGAGTGCTTGGCTCGGGGAGGCGTAGTTCCTGAGGCCCCGAATCTCTGAGTGGGTCTCTTCTCCCAGAACCGGCGTTGGATGCGGCGGTCTACTGGCCAGCCAGATCAGTAAGATCATTCAAGTCGTCCAGGAGATCTCTGGCTGCCAACTCATCCTGAAGTCGCGGACAGAGCCCCTCCAGGAATATGCCATGCAGGCTATCACTTCTCCAGTTCAGCTCGGCAGCAAGGGTCTGAAACTCTTCTGTGTACTCCACCAAGGGACAGTTACCCTGCCGTAGCTGGAGTATTTCGGACGCGGCCGTGGGTGCACGGGAGGGCTCGTCAAAGATCCATCGGAAAGAAATGATGAATTGAACTAGGTTGGCTAGATGGGTGTCCTGATGCTCCCATAGGGAAGAGGCCCATGCCAACGGTCTCCCATCCATTAGGGAGATGATGTAGCTCGTTTTGATCTGGTCTGTGGGAAACTGCACTAGTAGTAGGTTGAAGCGAATATAGCATTGATTCAAGAAACCGCGACATAGTTTTGGGTCCCCTGAGTACCACGAGGGTTCTGGCATCTGTATGGGCGTAGACGGCCCAGCACTGGAGATGGCTACCGGTCCAGGAGAACCAGAACAGCGGCTCCTTCCACTTGGTCCGCTAACCTTTGCACAGTTGCCATCAGTGAGTCGAGACAAGTTTGTTGCTCTTGCAACCTTTGTGCAATTCCCGGAATGGCTTTCAAAGTCGAAAGGCCCACCGGGTCCATGGCCTTGCAAACTGTTAGGACCGTGGACCCTTGGGCCGGCTGGAACTGCAGGTGTTGTGCTGTGGGAACCCACAGTGAGCGTCACAGCCGGGAGGCGGCGCTGAGGAGAGACTCCGAAGGAGACTTCACCACTGGAAGCCCGAGGTCCCCCCAGGAGGAGCCCGTAGGGACCCGGGCCTCTTGGTCTTAGATGGATCCTCTGCAACCAAGGATCTGGAGAGCAGGCTGCCGAGGTAGTCAGACAAAAAGATGGCAACCAGGAGGTCAGACGAGACTTGACCCTTGGAAGGCCGAGGTCCTCCCGAGAGGAGCCCGTGAGGACCCGAGCCACTGGGGCTTAGGAGAAACCTCCGGGCGAGTGGAGAATGGGTACCTGTGGCAGTGGTGAGAGATGAAGCCGAAGTCCAGGAGCAAGCCAAGGTCGGGATCCAGACGTCCGATGTCAGAAGCCAAAACCAGGGACAGAAGCTGAAGCCGGAGTTGATGAACGAAGGAAGGTCAGGAGCCAGGAAGATGTCGGAAGCCAAAACCAGGGATGGAAGCTGAAGCCGGAGTCGATGAACGAAGCAAGGTCAGGAGCCAGGAGTCAGACGTCAGGAAAAACCAGGAACCGGGAAGCAGGAAGCACAACTAGCTACTCCGAAGAGTGAACCTCGTTGCAAGGCAAGGGCTAGCTGTGACTGCCGGGTTTAAATAACCCAGCAGCATCTGACATCACCAGGGAGGCTGTCTTCCTGTTTCCCGCACTGGCCCCTTTAAATCAGAAGCCCCGGTGTGCGCGCTCGCATAGGGGCAGGGCCAGCTGCGGATCGTCGTCGGTGTCTCCCTCGCAGGGAGAAGGCCGTGGTAGGCCGGGTTTCGGACCAGGGTGGTCGGAGAGGAGCTCCCGCAGCCAGACCGGGCCACGTGGTGAGTGGAGGTCCCGGGGCATGGCCAGGGATCGCAACACCTGTTTATGTGACCTCTGTAAGCATCTAAGAAAAATTGCTCAAATGTTCAAAATAAATCCATTTTTTTTTATGTAGGAGGTACAGAGAAGCCCTTTTGGATTCTCCTTCCCATTTCCAATAAATATTTTGGTGACCTCTGTATTGTCAGTTTTCCTGCATACATCAATATTCTTATCATAGCCATACAGAGCAATGCATAGCCAGTCTCTGTCATTTGGAATGCATTATCTTTATAGTCCTTTGGAGATACCTCTGCAATGAAAGCTAATTGAAAAATCTCTGGAGTCTTTCCCTTACATGGTGCCCCTGGAGAAAGCAAATGTCCTTTGCCTCAGTTATCCCTGTTGCCTGCTCTCGTGGGCATCTGAGCATTATTTGCTGCATTATTGTTACTGGTTCATAGCACAATACCATGCAGCAACCACAGTTAAAGAATGACTTTAACATTCACTGCTTTTTCTACTTTTCATGTAAAAGCTAAAATATCAGATTTAGGCACCTAAGATATGCCTATTATCATCTATATTTAGGTCCCTAATTTTCAGACTGAAAAGAGGAATCCAACATTATCTTTAGGTGCTTAACAATGAAACACCTAAAATTAAACTTACTATTAATCCCCTTAACTCCAAGCACCTAAGTTGGGATCCCAGTGCTGGAAATCAGCCCTGCGTGCCTAATTGGGAGAAAATTGTATATTTCATTTTCAAATATAAACAAATATTTTCATTGCAAGTCCATCTGCAGATTTAGCAGGAGCAAGTTTGACAGGTACCCACATAAAACTGAATTTTCCTGAGACGATCTATACCAAGATAGTTTGAAAATGTGTTAAATGTTACACAGGTTCAAAAACTATGTAACTTGCTACTAGGTGGCTTAAAAATTGCCCCAGTATCATTTATTTATTTATTTAACATTTTTATATACCGGGCTTCATGCAGGATTGCATATCAGCTCGGTTTACATTGTAACTGAAAAAAGACATGCATAAAGAACGCAATTTACATAGAACAGGGACTAAAAAACTTGGAACGAATACATGGGTAAAATTAACTTAACATAGTATAAAAAAAAAATGTGAAAACTGGAAATTATCTTGATGCATGTTATGAGCAGTATAATGGCAAAAAAGGTTATTGCTTTATATTTACTTCTAGATATGAGCATATCAAGCCAGTTCTGCATAGCTTTCATTGGTTGACAGTTACTCAACAGATTCAATTTAAAGTAATATCTCTGATTTTTAAAGCACTACAGAGTAATGCACCAGATTTGTCCAAGATGGTAAAAATGCATACAACCACTCATCTCTTGCAATCTTCAGCACCACACTTTCTCTATATAATAAGCCTGATACTTCACTTTTAATGCATATCTAGCGTAGCTCTCTGCTTCAATGGCAAGGGGGATGAAGAAAAGATGATGTATATTCAGACAACAACCAACAAGGACCGAATTACATAGTCTGGGTAAACAAATAAGCATGGGTGTAGCTTGCTTGTTACGGCGGTTACTACCCCGAATCAATTAAGCCTGATACTTCACTTTCAATGCATATCCAGTATAGCTCTCTGCTTAAACAGCAGGGGGAATGAAGAAAAGATGACTTATATTCAGACAACAACCAACAAGGACTGAATTACATAGTCTGGGTAAACAAATAAGAGTGGGAGTAGCTTGCTTATTAAGGCAGTTACTACCCCTAAACAATTAAGCTAGATACATAACTTAGATACAGTTGCAGCACTGCTCTCTATGGAAGGGAATTGGAACCAAAAGGTTACTAAGGGCCAAGAGTACGAGATAACTTTGAGAAAAAAACAAGTGTGAAAGCTTGCTGGGCAGACTGGATGGGCCATTTGGTCTTCTTCTGCCATCATTTCTATGTTTCTATATATTCCAGGTAACAAGGAGGCCTGGCTTTAAGAAAGACGTAATCGGACCTTCTTGGTAATTGGGCCTCCATTACCGGGCGTCTTGAAAGAAATAAATGATTTTAAAGGTTTTCAAAAGAAACTTGTTTATTGAAGCTTTTGGTGATTGTTGAGATGCTTTGGTTTTACTTTGTCTCATTGATCCTTAAAAGTTTTACATTGTAATATTTTAGTATGTGTATTAGCATTAATGCTTGTTCTTGTATTTTTAAGAGACATTATGTTGTATTGTATTATACCTTTTGTTCCCCACCTAGCATGCTCTCAATATAAGCAGGATATAAATATGGAAATAAATAAAATATTTAGGGGGTCATTGCCTAGGAAAAGGACCTCTGAATCCTTATGGACAATAATTTGAAATTTTGGCTCAGTGTGCAGCGGCGGTGAAAAAGGCAAATAGAATGTTAGGAATTATTTAGAAAGGAATGGAGATTAAAACTAAGATATCATAAGACCTTTGAATAGATCCATGGTGTGATTGCATCTTGAATATTTTGTGCAGTTCTGGTCACCCTATCTCAAAAAAAGACACTGCGGACATAGAAACGTTACAAAAGTTACAGAAAGGGATAACAAAAATGATAAAAGGGATGGAAATGCTCCCTTACAGAGAAAGACTAAACAGAATAAGGCTTTTTAGCTTGTAAAAGACATGACAGAGAGATATGATTGAGATTTATAAAATCATGAGGGGGTGGAACAGGTAAATAAGGAACACTAGGACTAGGCAACATTGCATAAAGCTAGCAACTAGCAAATTTAAAACAAATTATAGGATACTTTTTCACTCAGCGCACAATCAAACTATGGAATCTGATGCTGAGGATGTGGTCAAAGCAACTAACAGTGGGGTTATACTTAGGAAATAGCCACTGCTATTAATTGCATCAGTAGCATGGGTTCTTCTTAGTGTTTGGGTAATTGCCAGGTTCTTGTGGCCTGGTTTTGGCCTCTGTTGGAAACAGGATGCTGGGCTTGATGGACCCTTGGTCTGACCCAGCATGGCAATTTCTTATGTTCTTATGGGGTTCAAAAGAGGGATAGACAAGTTCCTGAAGGAAAAGTCAGGTAGACTTGGAAAGCTACTGCTGATCCGTGAGAGTGAGAGATACCAGAAATAGATCAATTAAAGGGGATCTGCCGAGTACTAGTGACCCCGATTGGCCACTGTCAGACAGGATGTTGGGTTGAAGGACCTTGGTCAGACCCAGCAAAGCACTTTTTATTAGGGATTCCTATATCGTTGCATTTCGGGGGGCTGACAAAAGGAAAGGAAAATCCACAAAATTTTGTGTGGTTTTCCTATCGTCTTTTTTTGGGGGGGAGAAAGGGTACATAAAAAACCCCCCAAATCCACCCCAACCCTTCAAATTTAATTAATTACAAACCCCCACTGTCCTGACCCCCCCAAGACTTGCTGAAAGTCCCTGGTGGTCCAGCGGGAGTCCTGGGAGCAATCTCCCCCTTTTGGGCTGTCGGCTGCCACTAATCAAAATGGAGCCGGTGGCCCTTTGCCCTTACCATGTGACAGGGTCTACTGGTGCCATTGGTCAGCCCTGTCACATGGTAAGGGCACCATTTTGATTAGTCGCAGCCGACGGCCCGAGAGGGGGAGATCACTCCCAGGACTCCCGCTGGACCACCAGGGACCTTCGATAAGTCTTGGGGGAGGGGGGAGTCAGGAGGGTGGGTGGATTATAGGGATGTGCGAAGCAGATTTTCCTGAAATTTTGGGAAAATTTGTTTTTTGGGATAGCCAAAAAACATCTGCCCGAACCGCAGGAAAATGAAATTTCCTGCGGCGGGCCGATAACGAAGGCCGATCTGAAAGCTTCAGCCGAATCATTTCTCTACTTCTTACGTTTAGGGAGTGAACTTTCAAAACTAAAATCCAATATTATGCACTGAATTGAATACTAAAACAGCGTGGGGTTCAGTTTCTCTACAAGTAAATGTGTAACATGATCCTGCAAACTGGGCAAAGATGGTGGAGTGGTTAGAGTTGACATTTAGATTATTAACAACATTCTTGTTTATTCAAAGAACCACGGAATGGAGTAGAGGACAGGAAGGCTCATCTGCATACTGCTCCCAGCATCCCCCGGGAAAGGAGTCCAGAGGTCACTGCAAGCAATCCAGGGATTGAATTCCACAGCCCCAGCTTCCAGAGGCCCTGCACCCTTGGTAGTAGAAGAGGACTGGAAGCAAGCCTAACCGCACGTGAATCTCAAACCCTTGGAATGAAGATCAATTTAATGGTGGTTAAAGAGGATTGGTAAGTATTGGTTTGGAAATCTTTGGACTTATAAAAGTTTGGAGAAAGGTGAAATAGTGGGATAGATTCTTTACAGTTTGTATGATTCTGAGGTAAAAAGCAAGCCAGAGATAGTTCTAGTGTCTGTCTTTCCTACCCACTCAACCCTTGATTTTTAGGCAAGAGACACTTTCTCATTAAAAATCAATCAGGCTCTTATCTAAATCATACTATTGTACCAGCCCTTATTGAAAGTTTAATCATCCCCTTGTAGGACACTAGCCGATTAATTACTAAATTCACCTGTAAATTTAAAGTACTCTAATTCCAACTCCCTTAGTATCCTAAACTTAACTAGGAACTCAATAAAATTAAGATGAAGGCAGCAGTCCAGCAGCAGAGGGGGGCTTTCCAGTCTTTTGCATTGAGTGTCACATGTATGATTTTTTACCCGCCGGTGAGAGATTGTATGTGTGCACTCGGTGCAAAGAGCTACTGGCTCTCAGGGAATGAGTCCGATCTCTGGAGGCTAGAATAGCAGACCTGGAGGAGCTGATGCAGACAGAGAGGTACATTGATGAGACCTTCAGGAACATAGTAGCCAAGTCCCAAACCCAGTCTGGCAGCCCCAATGCTGCCTTGGATCAGAAAGGTCTCCCAGTAGGAGAACATCATCCTGGTGTAGCAGGAAGTGATCCTGTAGCAAAGATCTGCTCTCCAGGTGATTTATTGTCCTCTCACACTGAGGACAAGTCTCCCAGAGCTACTGCCCAGGAGGGAAGGGTTAGGCCGGTCACCATAGTTGATGATTCAATTATTAGAAATGTAGATAGCAGGGTGGCTGGTGGACTTGAGGACTGCTTAGTAACTTGCCTGCCTGGTGCGAAGATGGCAGACCTCACACATCACCTAAATAGGATTATAGACAGTGCTGAGGAGGAACTGGCTGTCGTGGTACATGTGGGCACCAATGACATAGGAAAACGTGGAAGAGAGTTTCTGGAAGCCAAATTTAGGATTTTAGGTAGAAAGCTGAAATCCAGAACCTCCAGGGTAGCATTCTCTGCAATGCTTCCTGTTCCTCGTGCAGATCCCCAGACAGGACCCGAGGAGCCACTAGGCGAGCTAGGCCTGTGCCTAGGGCGCCGAGACTTAGGGGGCGCCGCGGCAGGCAGCAGAAGTTTAAAAGGGCAAAAAGTGCCCTTTCAAAATTCTGCCAGCCTCCAACTCGCCTAGGTGGAGACCAAGCGCCGAGACTTAGGGGGCGCTGTGGCAGGCAGCCAGCTCCCCTAAGTCTCGGCGCCGATCTTCTTTCTGTGAGTGTGTGTGTATGTGAGAAAGGAATCTGCCAGTTTAAAAAAATGAAATATGATAATACATATACCTCAACTTTTGAAAAGTTGGATGAAAGATGAAATTACTGAATTTTAAGCATCTCTCTTCTGGAAAATAAAATGTAACTTAAAGTGGGTAGAGACAAATACTTAAGCAAAAAAAAATTAAAGTATTTAAAATGTTCATCTCAGCAAAATCATAAATTTAAGATACTGATGCTAGGTGGGGTTTTTTTTGAAGCATAATTTAAGCATGAAGACTAGAATAGAATCTGAAACGCTTTTGCTTTTTTTTTTTTTTAAGTCTTTAGAAAATGTATATTTTTAAAAAGACTGGAATCTTCCCATTTAAAAGGGAAGCTAACTAAGGATGTCTTTCTGTTCCATATCTCCCACATGAATAATCATACGACTGATAGTTTGAAGAAAGACACTTGCTTTATTGCCTGAAAGCGTAAAACAAGAGAAACTGTATGATGTGGGTGGCTGTCCCTTGTGAGGACAGAACCTGAAGGAAGGGTGTCATTTCGCCTTTTAATAGGAATGTGGTTTTCTTATTTAACGGTTGGGAGCATCACTTTAACTTTTAGTAAAAGTGAAAAATGCTGCAAGTCTGAAAGCAAGGTGCTTCTGTGAGAGTGTAATGTGTATGTGAGACAGGGAGGGTGCTTCTGTATGTGTGTGGTGTATATGTGAGTCAGGGAGGGTTCTTCTGTGTGTCAATGTGTGTGTGTGAGAGAGATGGAGCATGTTTTTGGCTGGCTTGTGGCTGTGAGAGAGGGCATGTGTGTGATTCAGCCTGTTTGTAAGTGAGATAGAACATGTGTGTGATTGAGAGCTTGTGTGTATGTGAAATAGCGCATGTGTGTGATTGAAAGCCTGTGTGTAAGTAAGAGAGAGCGAGAGCATTGTGTGATTGAGAGAGACTGGCCAGAGAGGTGACGTGTGTATGTGTGAGAAAGACTGATCAGGGAGATGACTGGTGTGTGTGTGTGTGTGTGTGTATATGTGTGTGTGAGAGAGAGAGAGAGAGAGAGACTGGTTGGGGAGATGATTGGTGTGTGAGAGACAGAAACTGGTCCTAAGGGTGTGACTGGTGTGTGTGTGTGTGAGAGAGAGAAGAGGACTGTGAGGACAGCTTCAGCAGCTACTGCTGCTTCTGGTATGGCCTGCAAGGGAAAAGAGTAGGAGAACTGCTGGAGAGGGACAGTAAAGGTAGCTTTATAAGTTCATTTTTCTTGATTGACTACCATTTTAATTATTGAGTAGTATGTGATGTGTCTGCGTTTGAAATATTTTATTGGTGTTTGGTAAAGCTTTCAAAATGTGCATGTCTTTAATTATTGGATATTATATTCATCAGCTGTTTTGAAATTATTTGTATGATTTTATAATTATGATTAATGATTTATATATCTTTATTCTATTGATTTGCTTCACGAGGAATGGTGACATTTTTGCTTTTCCATTGTTACACTGTATAGAGTCTGGCGTGATGCGTTTTACAGTTCAGTTTTTGTTTGCACGTTTCTATTTATACTTTATGTGGCTTTATTCTGTATTTGGTGAGGGTTTGTATTCTGCATGCAAAGACAGGCTTGGCCTGTTCTGTTTTCCTGATAGGAGGTGTATTGATATTTTAGATTCTGGTGTAATATTTGTGGTATTCTTTTTCATAGGTAGGGTTGTTATTCTTTGAGTGTTGGCAGATAGTACTCTGTTGATATGGGAGGACCATGCCGAAATATATCATAATAGGTATGATGCCATATGAATTCCAAGATGCAAAGTTTTCTTGTTGGCATCACAACAGTGCATTAAATTATCACAACAACTTGTATATTAATTTTACCTCAGAATGCCATTTTTCATGTAAAATGTTATAAATGCATAATTTAAAATTGTATATGGGGAGGGGGCGCCAGACTATAAGGTTTGCCTAGGGTGCCTTATACCCTTGCACCAGCCTTGTCCCCAGAGGCAGTCAGAGCTCCAGAGTTTCAATGCGTGGATGAGACGATGGTGCAGGGGAAGAGGGATTCAGTTTTGTAAGGAACTGGGGAAACCTTTGGGGAAGGGGGAGATTTTTCCCAAAGGATGGGATCCACCTTAAAAAGAGTAGAACCAAGCTGCTGGCACTAACTTTTAAAATGGAGATAGAGCAGCTTTTAAACTAGAACAAGGGGGAAAGCCAACAGTCACTCAGCAATGCATGGTTCGGAGGAATGTATCCTTGAAGGAAATTAATGAGAGTTAGGGCATCCTAACAGAGAGGTTCCAATAAAAGTAAATGTAGTCCATGTGCCTATATGTAAAAAAATCAACTGAGCTAAAGATTTCCAAATTATCCCTAAAAACTGAAAAGCAGGTTGTTAATTGTGATGGCTCACCGTCCGTGAGGCCTCGAGCGCCGCTCTTCCGTCTCCAGTCCTGAATCGCCACCAGTTGCCCCGGTCCCTGGAGTTCGAGGTGTTCACTTTACTCCCTGAGTCTGTGCCTCTGCTGGTCCTGGTTTTGCTGGGCTTCTGGGTTCCCTTCGGGTAGGGTTGGGGGTAAGCAGTCCCCCCAATCCCCAGAGACAACACAGAGAGAGGGATAGTTCCTTCAAAGCAGTTTAATAAGTAACAACTGGATACATTACATGGGGTCTGTCCCCTCCCCCTCCAGCCCCCTGGTTCCCTTACAAGCAGTGCTAGTTCAGAGCAATCATTTACCCCCTCTGCTCAGCACTATTACAAGCCCCACCACCACAGGCCCCTTTAGAGTAAAGATAATACTTCACCCCTCCACCTGGATTACTCAGTATCCATGCATGAACTGGAAGACTCCTCTACCCCTGAACCTACCTCCATCTCCTCCTCCTCTGACTCCGAAGAGCTGGGTTTTTGTGGCCAGTTCCACCAAGGGGGCACACCCTCTTCCTCCACCTCCATGGACTCATCGGTGTCTGCCTCATTAACGTCTATGCCTGCCACCTGTTCGCCTTCAGGCTTTCCTCCCCTGTCTGGTGGTGTTTCAGGGAAGCTGGGATTCGTAGTTCTTCTCCTCTTCCCCTGCGCCCCCTGCTGTCTGGCTCTGGTACTCTTGTTGCCCTTATGGTAGCTTCTCAGCTCCTGCCTGCGGCCGGGCTGCGCTACATCACACCCCCCCCCCCCTTTTAAAAACCCTGGAACTCTTGGGTACAGGAGTTCCAGCTCCCTCCCCCAGGCGTGAAAGAAAGTCTGCATTCACGTGGTCCCTGCCCGCCCTATGACGGACCTCAAAACGGTACGGCTGTAGCGCCAAGTACCATCTGGTCAGCCGTGCGTTGGATTCTTTCATGACATGGAGCCATTTCAAGGGTGCATGATCAGTAACTAGGGCAAAGGGACGCCCAGCCAAATAATACTTCAGTGAATCAATCGCCCACTTCACCGCCAAGCATTCTTTTTCAATAGTGGCGTATTTGCGTTCATGCTCATGCAGCCTACGACTAAGGTACAGTACCGGGTGTTCTTCCCCATATTTGCTTTGCGAGAGAACGGCCCCTAATCCCGTCCCGGATGCATCTGTCTGCAATATGAAGGGCAGGGCAAAATCAACGGCTTTTAATACCGGATCCCGGCATAGGGCTCTCTTAAGGTACTCAAACGCGGCTGCAGCGGGGTGCGCCCAGCCTAACTGATTCGGTGTTCCTTTCCTTAGCATGTCATTTAAGGGACATGCTAGGTCGGCGAACCGTGGTATGAAGCGTCTGTAATAGCCTACCAGACCCAGGAAGGCCCTCAACTGCTTCTGCGTCTCAGGCCTAGGGTAGTCCTGAATACACTGGATCTTGTCCAGCAAGGGTTTAACCACCCACTTCCCCACTACATGCCCCAAGTACTTGACCTCTCTTTGCGCCAGGCGACATTTCGCCGGGTTGACCGTCAAACCTGCTTCCCTTAATGACTGGAGCACCGCTTTGACTTTAACTAGGTGGGAGGCCCAATCAGTAGAGTGAATTATGACGTCGTCCATGTACGCAGCGGCATAGTTCATGTGGGGGCGTAGCACTATGTTTAAAAGGCGCTGACAGCTGACAGCAGCGCCCTGCAACCCAAAAGGCATGCGTACAAATTGATACAGGCCCGCCGGGGTGGCAAATGCTGTTTTTTCCCGCGACTCCTGATCTAAAGGTATTTGCCAATACCCTTTTGTGAGGTCTAGGGTGGTTAGATAGTGGGCTGTCCCCAGCCTTTCCACTAGCTCATCCACTCGGGGCATAGGATATGCGTCAAAACTAGAGATGGCATTTACAAGTCTAAAATCTATGCAGAAGCGCAAGGTCCCATCGGGCTTGGGTACCAGGACTATGGGGCTACACCATGCGCTGCTAGATTCCTCAATGACCCCTAAATGCAACATCTCCTCTACTTGCTTTGTGACCTCTGTCTGCATAGCCTCAGGCAACCGATAAGGCCTCCTCCTGACCACCTTCCCAGTTTGTGTTTGTATGGTGTGGGTGACTAAGGTTGTACGGCCCGGTAATGGGGAAAACACATCCCCCGCCTGGCTCACTATCTTCTCCATTTGGGCCCTTTGTAATGGGGTCAAGTCTACCCCTATTTTTACTCCCTCCTTAAGATCAAGATCCCGTACCTGGGGGCCCAGCTCCCCTTTGTCCTCGGGTACCTGACCTGCTGACAGACTCTCCATCTCTATCCAGGGCTTGAGCAAATTGATGTGATAGACCTGCGGGTGTTTGTGACCAACCTTAACCTGATAGTTCAGGGGTCCCAAACGTTTTACTATGACCCCTGGGCCCTTCCACTTGGCAAGGAGCTTATTGGGGGATGTGGGTACCAGTATCAGGACCTGATCCCCTTCCTGGAATTCCCGCTCCCTTGCCCCTCGGTCATAGTACTGCTTCTGCTTCTCTTGGGCTTGCCTTAAGTTATCTCGAGCTATACCCAAAGCAACCTCTGCATGCTGCCTCAAACCATCTACGTAACTTATTACGTCTTGGGGCTCTGCCTCTACCCCACTCCATTTCTCCTGAATGACATCCAGCATACCCCTGGGTTGTCGCCCAAAGATTAGTTCAAATGGGGAGAACCCAGTAGAGGCCTGTGGTACCTCCCGCGAGGCGAACAACAAGAAGGGGATAAGCCTGCCCAATTCCCTGAATCCCTCTCCAAACAAGCCCGTATCATAGATTTCAGAGTTTGATTGTATCGTTCAACCAAGCCATCAGTCTGGGGATGATACGCAGCAGTGCGGGTGTGCTTTATGCCAAACTGGTTCCACAAGTTCGCCAACTCCCGGGACATAAAGTTGGTACCTCGATCTGTTAATACTTCCCTGGGAAACCCGAACTCACAGAAGATTTTTACTAGCTCGGGTGCCACCGCTGAGGCTCTTGTGGACCTCAAGGGGACGGCCCAGGGATACCTCGTGGCGTAATCCAACACTACTAGAATGTACTGGTGTCCCCTCTTGGTCTTTTCTAATGGTCTGATCATGTCTACCGCTATGCGGTCCATGGGTGCCTGTACAGTGGGCAGGGGTACCAGTGGGGTGCGAGCCGGGGCTCTTGTTGAGACTAATTGGCATTTGGGGCATGAAGAACAATATTTCCTAACGATCCTGTATATGCCCGGCCAAAAGAACCTCCTCTTAAGCCGAGCTAGAGTACTATGTATGCCCAAATGGCCCGCCAGGGGATGTTCGTGGGCTAGGGCCAGGACATCGTTCTGGAAGCACAGGGGCACCAAAAGCTGTGAGCACCCTGCCCTACCAGTCCTTCCTCTACCCTATAGAGTAAACCTTTTTCCACCATGAAATAAGGGTACAATGTATTTCCTTTATTAGTAATAGGAGGAGTTGGCATTTTTGCCTGTTTCCACGCCTCCTTAAGCGCCGGATCCTGGAGCTGTTCCTCCCTGAATTCTGAAAACCGGCCCAGCAATGTCCCCACTATCTGATTCGTGCGGGGCTCCTCTTCTCCCTCCCAAAAGTCTACCTGACCTCGCTTTTCCTTCTTTCTCTCAGCGCGGGGTTTGCGACTCGCCCCTGGTTCCTCCACTACTCCCGCCTCCTCGAAGGGAAAAACCTCCCCGATCCCGGGTTCAACGTCTGAGGCGCCCTGCGCCTGGGTCTGGGCTCTAGTAGTCACCAGGGCTTGTTTATTGGCTAATACCTCTGCGAGAGGCTTCCAGTCGCGCCCCAATAGGAGGGGTACGGGTAATGCTTTGGCCCGGGTGACTTCCAACATATCCTCATAAGGGCCCCATTGTAAAATGACCTCATACACCGGATGCTTTCTTACGTCCCCATGTACGCAACATATCTGAGCTTCTCCCTTTGGGACCCGAGATGCGTTCACCCCCACTTGCGCCGCAGTTTTCCCCAAAATCAAGGACTGACTTGTGCCGGTGTCTAGGAGAGCTTGCACTCGATGCCCATTGACCCTAACCCATTGAAAATAGGGGGTCGTTTCCCTGGAGGCTTTCCCTCCACCCGACTTCGGGGGTTGCACATAGCCTACCGTCACGTGAGGGCATTCCCTCTGGAAGTGCCCCGGTTCCTCACAATGGAAGCACTTGAGGGTCCCTGACCTCCTAGAGGGTTCCCAGCCTCGGCCTTGCCCCTCGAGCGGATGGGCCGCCCCCTCTGGCTTCGGGGATCGGTTTCGTCCAGTTACAGGGCCCACCAAGCCTTCTCCCTTTTCCCGAGCTAACTCCTTAGAGGCTTTTATTTTTGTTAAGGCGGGGCTAGCGGCCACTGTGGCTTCGGCCTCTAAGTACCTCTCTGCGTTCACAATGGCCTTCTCAAGCCCAGTTACCCCCTGACGTACCACCCAACTCCTCATCTGGGCAGGTAACGCTTCTATATAACGCTCTAGAATAATCATTTCCATAATCTTTGTTACAGTCTTACCCTCGGGCTCTAGCCACCTATATGCCAAGTCCTTCAGGTGCTGAGCCAGGGCCCGAGGTCAATCCCTGGGTTGAAAACACGTAGCCCTGAATTGCCGGCGATACCAGTCTTGGGTCACTCCCAGCCTGTCCAATATAGCCACTTTCAAGACCGAGTAATTGACAGCCAGTGCCCTGTAGGCCGCCTGGGCTGCTCCGGTTAAACAGGGTGCTAATCGGGCAGTCCACTGTTCGTGGGGCCAACCTGCAACGCTAGCCACCCTCTCAAAGGTAACGAGAAAGGCCTCGGGATCATCACCAGGCCCCATCTTTTCCAAGTGAATGTTCCAGGGAGCTTCAGTCCGTGCAAGCCCCATTGCTCCCGGAACATGCTGGGAGGTACCTGAGGGTCCTGCGGTAAGCTGGGCCGCCCATAGCTGCGTGACCTTCCGCTGCTCATCCAGAAGTTGTAGCAGGGGTCGTTGTTGCTGCTGCTGTTATTCCATCATCTGTTTCATCAGTTGCTGCATGCCCTCCTGCTGCTGCTGCATCTGTGCAGTTAGCCACTTTAATACCTCCTCCAACGCCATCTCTGGAAGACAACAACAGCGAGACCCAAGTGTGGCCGCTCAACACTCAAGCCCCCGAGTCCCCAAGCAGAGCGAGACCACAAAAAAACCACCGGGTGAAGAGAGAGAGAGAACAAAACAAAAACAATTAAAAAAAATTTTTTTTTTTTTTTTGAAGGTTTAGGATCCTCCTCCCCACCTCCCAGGTAGTCTATTTTAGTGATGCCGAGGTACTTTTACCTTCCCCCAGGTTAACGAATGCCTTGGTATGTCCAGCTGCTCCTTCCAGGTCCTCTGGGCAGCGAGTTCCACCAATCCCACTGCTGCCACCATGTGTGATGGCTCACCGTCCGTGAGGCCTCGAGCGCCGCTCTTCCGTCTCCAGTCCTGAATCGCCACCAGTTGCCCCGGTCCCTGGAGTTCGAGGTGTTCACGTAACTCCCTGAGTCCGTGCCTCTGCTGGCCCTGGTTTTGCTGGGCTTCTGGGTTCCCTTCGGGCAAGGTTGGGGGTAAGCAGCCCCCCAATCCCCAGAGACAACACAGAGAGAGGGATAGTTCCTTCAAAGCAGTTTAATAAGTAACAACTGGATGCATTACATGGGGTCTGTCCCCTCCCCTCCAGCCCCCTCCCCTACTAGCACTGCCTTACAAGCAGTGCTAGTTCACCTTCAGGCTTTCCTCCCCTGTCTGGTGGTGTTTCAGTGAAGCTGGGATTCGTAGTTCTTCTCCTCTTCCCCTGCGCCCCCTGCTGTCTGGTACGGTCTGAAATAGGCCCCCTGCTGTCTGGCTCTGGTACTCTTGTTGCCCTTATGGTAGCTTCTCAGCTCCTGCCTGCGGCCGGGCTGCGCTACATCACATAATACAAACACTTTGAAATGTCTGAATGCCAATGCTAGAAGTCTAAGAAGTAAGATGGGAGAGTGTATAGCAGCAAATGATGAGATTGACATAATTGGCATCACAGAGACCTGGTGGTAGGAGGATAATCAATGGGACAGTGCAATATCAGGATACAAATTTTCACAATGATAGAGAAGATCCGATCTGATATGGTCTTCAACCATGAAGGTCGGTATAGAAAAGTGTTAAATAAATAAATAAATAAAAAAGATCAACTTGGTGGAGGTGTGTGGCACTTTATGTCCAGGAGAATATAGAGTCCAACAGAATACAATTGTATTGAAAAAAAAACAAAAAAAAAACACAAAACCACAAAAAGTAGCCAGAAGCTAGAAATAAGCTAGGAGCAGTGTATACCAAGTTGAATAGTTCAGCTCAGTTACTCACTTTGGGCCAGATTTTCAAAAGCATTTACTCGAGCAAAACTGGTTTTTGCTCGAGTAAATACACTTTACTCAAGTAAGTGGGCTTTTCAAAATTGCTACAATATATGCCATTGAATTGTCCATAGGATTTACTCAAGTAAGTGCACTTTACTCGAATAAATAGCTTTTGGAAATTGCTACGATAGTATGTCACATTTACATGCGTAACTCCTTTGAAAATGACCCCCTATGGAAAGGTGTTGAGGTAGTGTGATTGGGTTTGAATAGGGACCAACATTTGTTAATCAAGGGAGCAGTGAATCACTCAGGCTGACTAACTGAAGTTAGACTGTTTGTATTTCCCAACCCTCGCTCATCCCTTAATTTATAGGCAGGTGCCACTTTCACAAAAAAAAAAAAAAAAAACATCAACAAAAACTTTATTGAGAATTTGATCAGACCCCGGTAGGCCACTACTAGACACATAGTGAATTCACTAATACATTTAAAGGAAGTTAGACACATTCCTACTCCCATAGCAACCTAAAACTTAACTAGGAACTGATGAAAATTGAGATGAAGGCAGCAGTCCAGCAGCAAGAGGGGGGCTTCCCAGTCTTTTGCATCGAGTGTCACATGTATGATTTTTTACCCACCGGTGAGAAGTTGTACATGTGCATGCGATGCAAAGAGCTCCTGGCTCTCAGAGAATGAGTCCGATCTCTGGAGGCTAGAGTGGCAGACCTGGAGGAGCTGAGGCAGACAGAGAGGTATATAGATGAGACCTTCAGGGACATAGTAGTCAAGTCCCAACGTCAGACTGGCAGCCCTGGTGCTGCCTTGGAGGAAGAAGGTCTCATGATGGGAGAGCACCAACCAAGTGTAGCAGGAAAGGATCCTGTAGCAAGGACCTGCTCTCCAGGTGATGCATTATCCTTTCGCACTGAGGATATCTCCCCAAGGCCTACTGCCCAGGAGGGAAGGGTTAGGTCGGCCGTCATAGTTGGTGATTCGATTATTAGGAATGTAGATAGCTGGGTGGCTGGTGGGCGTTAGGATCACCTGGTAACATGCCTACCTGTTGCGAAGGTGGCGGACCTCACGCGTCACCTAGATAGGATTTTAGACAGTGCTGGGGAGGAGACGGCTGTCGTGGTACATGTGGGCACCAACGACATTGGAAAATGTGGGAGGGAGGTTCTGGAAGCCAAATTTAGGCTCTTAGGTAGAAAGCTTAAATCCAGAACCTCCAGGGTAGCATTCTCTGAAATGCTCCCTGTTCCATGCGCAGGTCACCAGAGGCAGGTAGAGCTCCGGAGTCTCAATGCGTGGATGAGACGATGGTGCAAGGAAGAGGGATTCAGTTTTGTTAGGAACTGGGGAACCTTTTGGGGAAGGGGGAGTCTCTTCCGAAGGGATGGGATGCACCTTAACCAGGGTGGAACCAGACTGCTGGCGCTAACCTTTAAAAAGGAGATAGAGCAGCTTTTAAACTAGAACAAAGGGGAAAGCCGACAGTCGCTCAGCAGTGCATGGTTCGGAGAGAGGTATCTTTAAAGGATACTAATGATGCATTAGAATTAGAGCATCCCAACAGTGAGGTTCCAATAATTAGAAAAGTAGTCCAAGTGCCTGTAACTAAAAACTCACCTGAGCTAAAAAATTCTAACTTATCCCTATCAATTAAAAAGCAGAATGAAAATACAAACAAAAAACAAACTTTGAAATGTTTGTATGCTAATGTCAGAAGTGAGGGCAAAAGTAGCGCCGGCGCCATTTTGAATATTGGCAGTATGGCTCGCGTGCAGGAGGTCGCTCTCGGACCCCCGCTGGACTTTTGGCAAGTCTTGTGGGGGTCAGGAGGCCCCCCCAAGCTGGCCAAAAGTCCCTGGGGGTCCAGCGGGGGTCTGGGAGCGATCTCCTGCACTCGTGACGTCGGGTGACAGGAACCAAAATGGCGCCGGCGCTACCTTTGCCCTGTCATATGGTAAGGGCAAAGGGCCACCGGCGCCATTTCTTTTAATGCAGCCGTGGCCCGAGAGCGGGAGATCGCGCCGGGACCCCCCCACTGGACCCCAGGTAATTTAAAACATTTTGGGGGGCTTCGGGAGGGTGGGAGATTTATTTTAAAGGGTCGGTGTGGGTTTTAGGGTGCCGGTTTTCCTGCCCTCCCCCCTCCCCCGATTTACGATTTTTTGACGAGAAATCGGGGGAATTGTTATTGTATCGCGGCTCTAACGATTTTTGACGATTTAAAATATATCTGACGATTGTTTTAAATCGTCAAAAACGATTCACATCCCTACTAATTACCACCACATTTATACATAGCGACATTCCCTGAACAGGTTCCCCAAAACCCATTAACTCATTTGCACCTCAGCCCCCTAAACATTTTTATGCACTAATCTATAAGACCTCATGATGAAGTTATAAAAATACATTTTCTTGCTCAAGGTAATTACCAAATTTCCATCCTCTCCTAGGCTATCAAAGGCCTTGCTTCTGAAGCTTCATTTCAGCCAGCACTGATCACAAGGCAGAAAAACAACGTGCTTCTCCCCTGATGTCCTGTATTCTGCCTCTGTGCTGGTTACTAGGGGTGTGCATTCGTTTTGAACTTAAATGTAAAACGCAACTTATTTTTTTTTTTAACTTAAAAAGTGATGAGGCGAAAACGATCGGATTTCCAACTTATTCAACATAGCTATGTTGAATAAGTTGGAAATCGCGATTGTTGATCCTAAATAAAAATTTAAACCCCTCACCCTCCTTAATCCCCCCCCCAAGACTTACCAAAACTCCCTGGTGGTACAGCAGGGAGTCAGGACGCCATTTCTGAACTCCTTTGCGAGGAGCACGTGACGTCGGCGTCACGTCGGAATGACGCGGCGTCACGTGATTCCCCGCGCGATCGCTCCGGGACCCTCGTTGCACCCAAAAGGAACTTTTGGCCAGCTTGGGGGGGCCTCGTGACGCGGCGTCACGTGATTCCCCGCGCGATCGCTCCGGGGGACCCTCGTTGCACCCAAAAGGAACTTTTGGCCAGCTTGGGGGGCCTCCTGACCCCCCCAAGCTGGCCAAAAGTTCCTTTTGGGTGCAACGAGGGTCCCGGAGCGATCGCGCGGGGAATCACGTGACGCCGACGTCACGTGCTCCTCGCAAAGGAGTTCAGAAATGGCGTCCTGACTCCCTGCTGTACCACCAGGGAGTTTTGGTAAGTCTTGGGGGGGGGGGGGGATTAAGGAGGGTGAGGGGTTTAAATTTTTATTTGCACGTATGGACATAGACTCAACTTATGGAATTCTCCATATGTCCATATTGACCGCAAATGGGACCCCCTTTCGACTTATGGACTTATGAACATAAACTTTTGCTCTGCACATCCCTACTGGTTACACACAATTAAGCAGGTGATGTAGGAATTCTTTGTGGTTTTTCTCAGTCATAAAATAAACTGTGCAGGTCTGAAAATACCAATACAAAATATGAACGACTCCTCACTCAGTCTGCATTTCCAGTTGACCTTGAAGAGTTTGAGTCATTTTGTCTCTCTGTACTCTGTTATGGTGGAATGTGAGGACATTTTTGCAATAGTATAGACCTCTTTTTCTGTCTGCCCATTGCCTCTGTAGCAATGTATGTTATGATGAATCAAACTGAGTCAGTGATGTTAACAACAGCAAATCTATACAGGTGGATAATCTGCACTAACATGTAATTATGGTCATGGCCACTTCTATTATTTCTAATGGAGCCTATTCACTTATAGCACATGGCACACTTTAGTAAATAGACCCCTTAAGGTTATTTTAGAGAAAAACAAACAAGTCCTCTGAATGGAAAAAAAAGTTTCATTTACTAAAGTTAGTTTTTATTTAAAATACTTCAGTTCATTATAAAATAGTTATTTGTCTCTCTAAAATGTTTCTGAATGTGGATGGATAAAAGTTGTCATTCCACTGCCAATTCAAAATCTCTGCATCCTAACCTTGCTCTCCATGGTGGCTGAGCATATATTTCTGAGGATTGCTTTTCATTAGATACTCCTTTCAGCTAATGAGCTAGAATGTATATAAACTCCATCCATGTTTCCTAGCTCCCCCCATCAAATTCCATACATCAATAGATAAAACATTAGCTTCCAAATTGCGTTGTTTGCATGGATGGGAGAGTGCGCAACTGCATCCTCATGTTTTGAGGAGAATGCATTACTTTGAGACCGATACATGTTTGCATTGTAATTCAAAGATTACTCACCAGAATGTACGTCATTTTCAGTTCCTATACTGCCCTTCACATTGTCATTAGAATAGAATCATTTTGTACAGTTCCCTCTTGTTAAAATCCCAGCCAGTAAAAAAAAAAAAAAAAAAAAAAGAGATTGAGATTTAATGTTATTTTCTTCTACAATCTTCCTCAAGATCTTGGTAACATATATGGGAAACAAATTAAATCAAGTAAACCAATTCTTATAATCCTACTTTTCATCACAGGGAACTGGAGGATATTCAGCAGCTGGCTTCCATTTTTATTACAATTTAAAAATGTGTACTGAGAATAAAACCAATACTGTTCCACTTCCAAGATGTTAATAGAACAGCTCACGTCACAGACATTTCCATCTGGCATTCGTCTTCAGGTTGACAATTCGCCAATGCCAGAAGAGCAATTATTGGGAAGGAAAGGAAAAGAAAGCCTACTGCAGTCAGAAAGTGGAATCATTGTGGTGGACACCAACTTCTACCCAAACAGAGAAATGTTTTCTGCCAGGCAAGCATTCTACAAGGCCATAAAAATGCAGAAAATGCAAAAATCTCACTGGTGACCAGAATTTCTGATACTGCTAGAAGTGCAACCCTAATGCTAAGGTTGTAGCCAAGCCCAGCCCAGGTTTTTATTGAGGATAACAAAATCTTTATGCATTTCCCATCACCATTTGATCAGCGTGTTCGTATGCATATAACTTATTGTACCATAAAATCTCACACTGTGGCCAAATGATTAGGTTATCAAATCTTAGAAACCCATTCGTGCTTCTTTGGCTCATCTGATTTCTTAATGAAGCCTTATGAAAGAGCTCAGCTCCTAAATTTTCCCTCCCTCCACCCCCATAGGGATATACTGGGTGAAATGTGGGATTTTTTTGGTCAGTTTTGCTTTGTTTCCGTACCCAGATTAAAAATGAAATAGCACGAGCTAAACATTCATGCATTTTAGCACACGCTTCTTGGAAATTTTGGGCTACATTTTTAAACCTCTGCATGGGTGTCAATGTGTGCGCGGTTCCCGGCGTGCACAGGTGGATATAGCTATTTTATAAGGTGCGCGAATGTTATAAAATACAATTCCTGTGCACACATGCACACCGGATTTTCAAATCCGCTTGTATGTGAGCAGGCGGGTCGGGAATGGCTTGCGCAGGGGGGGTAAATTTTAAAAAGCAACGCGATTAGGCCTGCCCCAGTTCCCTCCCAGTCCGCTTCTCCCCTTACATATGAACTTCCCTATACCCCTACCTAACCTTCCTACCTTTTCTCCTCTACTCTCCTCCCCGACCCCTACCCCCTACCTATTAGATTTTTTTTATTTTTTCCCTTACTGCTCCTTTGGAGCAGAAGTAGACTCCGCGTGCTAGCCGGCTTCCCCAGGACAGCGTCAAATGGCAATGTCCTGGCTCATCCCCCTACCCCTCCCCACCCACACCCTACCCTCGCCCACCCCGTTCTTTAGGCCCAGTACTTCTGCTCACATTGGGGGTTACGTGCGTGGCCGGGCCCTTTACGCCCAAATTTTAAAAGGCCTGCATGCATAAAAATGGGGGGTTATGCATGTAGCCAGTCCTTGCGTGCACTGCAGGCATTTTAGAATGGGCCTGGCCACGTGAGTAACCCAATTTTTACACGCGAGGGTCTTTTAAAATTTGGGCATAAAGGGCCCAGCCACACGCGGAACCCCTGATATGCGCAGAAGTGCCAGGCCTGCTGAAAGGAGTGGGCCGGGGGTGGGGCCTGGGCAGGAAGCGGGCCGGGACAGCGCCATTAGATGCTGTCCAAGGGCAGTGCGCACCAGTAGCTTTCTGGCATCCATTTACTTCTGCTCCGGAGGAGCAGTAAGTCTCAAAACAAAAACATTGGGGTGAGGTAAGGTAGGTTTAAGGGTAGGGGAAGAGAGGGAAACAGGGAAGAAGGATAGGGTTAGGGTTAGGGAAGTTCCCTCCCAATCCACTCCTTAATTGGAGCAGACTGGGAGGGAACTGGGGAAAAGGCCAATTGTGTCACCACATGTAATTGAAAAATTCCTCCCCTGCGTGGGCTATCAAATCAGATGCGCATGTGCTTGCGGATATCATATTTTATAATATGCGTGCATCGCCATGCACATGTTATAAAATTGGCGTCCAAGTGCGCTCGCCAAGAACCGTGCGGACATGGACATGTGCGCCTTTTAAAATTGACCCCTTAGAACAGTGGTTCTCAACCGGTGTGTCGCGACACACCAGTGTGTTGCCAAGCACATGCAGGTGTCACCACACTTCCTGGTCCCCCGTTGATCCAGCTGCTCTCCCTACTAGAGCAAGATAGGTCCTACACCCGAGCTTAAAATGCTGAAAGCCCAGGCAGAACGCGGCAGGACAGCTGGAGTCAGTGGCAATGGCATGCTCTCTTCTTGCCCCCCCCCCTCCCCGCCGCGGCCCGGAAGAGGAAGTGGTGACCTTGCTAGTGCGCTCGGCATCGGCCCGAAGAAAAGAAGAGAGGTGCAGCCTGAAGGATGATAGCGCGGCTCAGAGAAAAACGAAGAATGCTGTCAAACCCCGCGGTTGATGGGACTCCTTGCTCCACGAGGGCTGAAAATGAGGTAGATTGCTGCTGCCTTTAGGGTTAGAAGTGGAGGAGGCTGCTTTTGCCACTAGCTCGGGGGAGGGGGGAGAGTGAGTGAATGAGCAAGCATGTGTGTTCGAGATCCTGTGTGTATGTGTGTGAGATAGCATGTGTGTGAATGATTGAGAGCCTGTACATGTGAAAGAGAGTATGTGTGTGATTGAGACCTGGTTTAGGTGAGGGAGCATGTGAGTATGTGATTGAGAGCCTGTGTGAAAGTGAGAGAAAGACAGCATGTGTGTCTGTGTGTGATTGAGAGCTGGTTTAGGTGAGGGACATGTGAGTATGTGATTGAGAGCATGTGTGAAAGTGAGAGAAAGACAGCATGTGTGTGTGTGTGTGTGATCGAGAGCTGGTTTAGGTGAGGGAGCATGTGAGTATGTGATTGAGAGCCTGTGTGTAAATGAGAGAAAGAGAGAGCACATGTGTGTCTGTGTGTGATTGAGAGCTGGTTTAGGTGAGGGAGCATGTGAGTATGTGATTGAGAGCATATGTGAAAGTGAGAGAAAGACAGCATGAGTGTCTGTGTGTGATTGAGAGCTGGTTTAGGTGAGGGAGCATGTAAGTATGTGAGTATGTGATTGACAGCATGTGTGAAAGTGAGAGAAAGACAGCATGTGTGTGTGTGATTGAGAGCTGGTTTAGGTGAGGGAGGATGTGAGTATGTGATTGACAGCATGTGTGAAAGTGAGAGAAAGACAGCATGTGTATCTGTGTGTGATTGAGAGCTGGTTTAGTAGAGGGAGCATGTGAGTATGTGATTGAGAGCATGTGTGAAAGTGAGAGAAAGACAGCATGTGTGTCTGTGTGTGATTGAGAGCTGGTTTAGGTGAGGGAGCATGTGAGTATGTGATTGAGAGCATATGTGAAAGTGAGAGAAAGACAGCATGAGTGTCTGTGTGTGATTGAGAGCTGGTTTAGGTGAAGGAGCATGTATGTGATTGACAGTATGTGTGAAAGTGAGAGAAAGACAGCATGTGTGTGTGTGTGATTGAGAGCTGGTTTAGGTGAGGGAGCATGTGTGTAAATGAGAGAAGAGAGAGCACGTGTGTGTAAGCATGCGAATGAGAGTCTGTGAGAGAAAAAGACAGCATGTATGTGTGTGATTGAAAGCCTGTGTGTGTAAGCCTGAAAAGATAGACAGCATGTGTGTAAATGTGTAATTAAGAGCCTATATAAGTGAGAGAGAAAGAATGTGTATATGTGAGTGAATGAGAGCCAGTGTGAGAAAGAGAGAGAGAAAGAGAGGAGAAAGTTGCAATCAAACCATCCCTCCTCCTGCTAATTCATAACAATCTCAGGACACCGGGATATCAAACGTTCCCAGGTATGCAGAGCAAAATATTTTTTGTATCCTTATTATTTTTCATTGCTGGGTCTTTGTGTCTTCTGTTTTAAAATATTTTATTGGTATCTAGAAATTTTTGATATGAGTCCTTAATTATTGGATATTCCATTCATCAGCTGTTTTGAAATAAACTGTACTTTTTGTTAGTATGTTTTTACTGCTACTGATTTTATATTTCTTGATTTGTTTTATAAGGATGGGTGATGTTTCTCTTTTTCCTTTGTTGCACTGCATACAGACTTGGCTTGTTGCGGTTTCCAATTCAGTTTTTGTCTGCATGCTTCTAGTTATACGTTTTGGTCTCTTTATTCTTTGTTAGGTGAGGGTCAGCACATGTGATTCAGGTGAGGTTCTCTGCTGGTGTGTGGTTTCTGTGTAGGGCTCTATAGCAGCCTGGCTTGGTCCGTTTTCCTAATAGGAGATGTATTGGTGTCTTAAGGCCCAGTGTAATACTGATAAGTGCTGGAAATTGGTGCTGTTTTGGTGTGGGATGTTTACTGTTTATGCAATTTCTGTTAAGATACAATATGTATCTTTTCATTGTGTCATTCTTAACAATAAAAATAATACTAAACCTTTATTTTTTATTTCAGCCATAATTTATAATGAGCAGTGCATCACACGTGTGAACGTGGTCTGTCAGGTGTGTCACGATGGGAAAAAGGTTGAGAACCACTGCCTTAGAAAATGCGCAAGGCATGCACAGGGCCCAGCCATGCGCATAACCACTGGTATTTGCATGCGCAGGCCTCCTAAAATTCGGCTGTTAGTACATAAGAACATAAGAACATAAGAAAATGCCATACTGGGTCAGACCAAGGGTCCATCAAGCCCAGCATCCTGTTTCCAACAGTGGCCAATCCAGGCCATAAGAACCTGGCAAGTACCCAAAAACTAAGTCTATTCCATGTTACCATTGCTAATAGCAGTGGCTATTCTCTAAGTGAACTTAATAGCAGGTAATGGACTTCTCCTCCAAGAACTTATCCAATCCTTTTTTAAACACAACTATACTAACTGCACTAACCACATCCTCTGGCAACAAATTCCAGAGTTTAATTGTGCGTTGAGTAAAAAAGAAATTTCTCCGATTAGTTTTAAATGTGCCCCATGCTAACTTCATGGAGTGCCCCCTAGTCTTTCTACTATCCGAAAGAGTAAATAACCGATTCACATCTACCCGTTCTAGACCTCTCATAATTTTAAACATCTCTATCATATCCCCCCTCAGCCATCTCTTCTCCAAGCTGAAAAGTCCTAACCTCTTTAATCTTTCCTCATAGGGGAGCTGTTCCATTCCCCTTATCATTTTGGTAGCCCTTCTCTGTACCTTCTCCATCGCAATTATATCTTTTTTGAGATGCGGCGACCAGAATTGTACACAGTATTCAAGGTGCGGTCTCACCATGGAGCGATACAGAGGCATTATGACATTTTCCGTTTTATTCACCATTCCCTTTCTAATAATTCCCAACATTCTGTTTGCTTTTTTGACTGCTGCAGCACACTGAACCGACAATTTCAATGTGTTATCCACTGACGCCTAAATCTCTTAGGGCCGGACTTTAAATGCCCTGCGCGTGTAAATCTGGCCGGATTTACGCGCGCAGGGCCCTTGCTCGCTGGCGCGCCTGGCCCTTGCGCATCGGCGCGCCTATTGGGGTAGATTTTCAAAGGGTACGCGCGTAGGATAGGCGCGTACCCCCCGAAAACCTAGCCCAAACCCCCCCCTGTGCGCGCCGAGCCTATTTTGCATAGGCTCGGCGGCGCGCGCAAGCCCCGGGACGTGCGTAAGTCCCGGGGCTTGCATGGAGAGGCATGCTGGGGGGGCGTCGGGGGGCGTGGTGGCCGTGACGTGGCATTTCGGGGGCGTGGCATGGGTGACGCGACGTTTCGGGGGCAGCGCCGTGGGCGTGGTTGTGGCCCGGGAGCATTCCGGGGGCATGGCCGCGCCCTCCGGAACAGCCCCCGGGTCGGGTGATGGCATGCCAGCAGCCCGCTGGCGCGCGCAGATTTACGTCTGCCTCCGGCAGGCGTAAATCCAGCGATAAAGGTAGGGGGGGTTTAGATAGGTCTGGGGGGTGGGTTAGGTAGGGGAAGGGAGGGGAAGGTGAGGGGAGGGCGAAAGAAAGTTCCCTCTGAGGCCGCTCCGATTTCGGAGCGGCCTCGGAGGAAACGGAGGCAGGCTGCGCGGCTTGGCGCGCGCAGGCTGCCCAAAATCGGCAGACTTGCGTGCGCCGATCCCGGATTTTAATGGATACACGCGGCTACGTGCGTATCTATTGAAATCCCGCGTACTCTTGTTCGCGCCTGGTGCCCGCACAAAAGTATAAAATCTACCCCATTTTGCATAGGCCGCCGGCGCGCGCAGAGCCCCGGGACGTGCGTATGTCCCGGGGCTTCGTAAAAGGGTCGTGTCCGGGGCGTTCCCTAAATGACGCGGCATTTCGGGGGCATGATGCGGCGTTTCGGGGGTGGGTCCGGGGGCGTGGCGCCGGCCCAGGGGCGTGGTTGAGGCCTCCGGACCAGCCCCCGGGTTGGGTGATGGCGCGCCAACAAAGGTAAGGGGGGGGGTTTAGATAGGGCCGGGGGGGGGGGTTAGGTAGGGGAAGGGAGTGGAAGGTGGGGGGTGTGCAAAGAAAAGTTCCCTCCGAGGCCACTCCGAAATCGGAGCGGCCTCAGAGGGAACAGGCAGCGCGCGCTGGGCTCGGCGTGCCCAGGTTGCACAAATGTGCACCCCCTTGCGCACGCCGACCCCTGATTTTATAAGATACGCGCGTATCTTATAAAATCCAGCGTACTTTTGTTCGCGCCTGGTGCACGAACAAAAGTACATGCTCGCGCAAAATTATAAAATCTACCCCTCACTTTTTAGTGCAAGCTATTTTGAAATAGTGGATGCTAAAAGGAAATAAAACTGACCAGAACAAAATGTACATTGCTACCATAGATACAGAATGGAAGAAAAGCTTTAGTGATTGAGACCCTAACTGCAGTTAGAATTGCATGCTTAGCAAAACTGATGAATGTGCCTTTGATTTTCCAGTATATATGAATGGATGTCTCTATTAATATTAATATGTATGTAACCTTTACCATCTTTACCACAAGTTTGTAAACCGTTATGATGGCTTTATTATTAAGTCGAATGACGGTATATAAAACCTGTAAAATAAATAGCAATTGTGCCCTCAGGCAAAGCAAGGAACATATGTAAGGGGAGAAGAGTGGACTATCCCTACTCCAGAGAACACTTGGATAGTTGCCTTATATAGTTTCAAAAGTTTAATGCAAAACATAAAACTGAGCACATATTTTTCTTAAAAAGAAAAAAAAAAGATGCAGCCTCCTACGTTCTGATATGTTTACAAAAGGTTTTGAAATTTTCTTCATTCAAGTGTTGAGGATTTGGGCAATGTATAATAAAATAGAATTTGTTGCCAGAGGATGTGATTAGTGCAGTTAGTGTAGCTGGGTTCAAAAAGATTTGAATAAGTTCTTGGAGGAGAAGTCCATTAATGGCTATTAATCAATTATACTTAGGGAATAGCCACTGCTATTAATTGCATCAGTAGCATGGGATCTTCTTAGTGTTTGGGTAATTGCCAGGTTCTTGTGGCCTGGTTTTTGGCCTCTGTTGGAAACAGGATGCTGGGCTTGATGGACCCTTGGTCTGACCCAGCATGGCAATTTCTTATGTTCTTATGTTCTTAAATAATCTAATATTTATTAACTAATAGCATCACAGATTTAGCAAATTTTTTTGTTATGTTTGATATACCAATAAATTATACAATCGTAGTGGTTTACATAGAAATAGAATGTTAGGAATGATCCACAATGGAATGCAGAATAAAATGGAAAAGATCCTATTGCTCCTCTATCGAGACATGGCGTGACTGCACCTTGAGTACTATGTGCAGTTCTGATCACCTCATCTCAAGACAGACATTGCAGAACTAGAAAAGGTGCAGAGGAGGGTGACCAAAATGATAAAGGCAATGGAAAAGCTCTCCTATGATGAGAGACTACGCAGGCTAGGACTCTGTCTTAAAAAAGAGGGAACATGATTGAAGCTTATAAAATAGGGTGACCAACTGCCCAGTTTTGAACCAGACAGTCCAGTTTTTCTAGTTGCTTGTACAATGTCCGGTTATAAGGGTAACTGGATACTATAACCTCTGTCAAGTAGCAAGGCAACGTAGCCTGTAAGGGCTTGTTGTGGGAGCCAATCAGATTAACTATTGCTGTGGCAAGTGATGGAGAGGTGCACCAATCAGCTGCCTGCTTTTTCAGCTGGTGTAGAAGAAGAAATGAAAGTGAGGAACGAGTTGAGTCGACACGTGCTCAGACTGTAAGGAAGGCATTTCTTACTCTGCATGTGCCTGCTTGAAGCTTGAGCTTTTCTTCCCTCTCTCTCTTTCTTATTCTATGCTGCCTGGTTCAGCTCATCTAACATAGAAACGTAGAAACATAGAAATGACAGCAGAAAAAGACCAATCGGCCCATCCACTCTGCTCAGCAAGCTCCCACACTTATTTCCCCATACTTATCTGTTTCACTGACCACCAAGTTCATGGCCCTTGTTGGTAACTGTTTGATTCAAATTTCCTGCCATCCCCTGCCATTGATGCAGAGAGTAATGTTGGAGTTGCATCAAAGGTGAAGCATAAGACTTAATGGTTAAGGGTAGTAACTGCCGCATCAAGCAAGTTACCCCGAAGCTTGTTTACCCAGACTGCACAGATCAATGCCTTGTTGGATGTTGTTTGAATGTAAATCTTCTTTTCTACATTTCTCCCTGCATTGAAGCAGAGAACAATACTGTATATGCATTCAAAGTGAAGTATCAGGCTTAATTGGTTTAGGGTAGTAACTGCCGCAATAAGCAAGCTACCCCAGTGCTTATTTGTTTGCCCAGACTTTGAATCTCAGTCCTTGTTAGTTGTTGTCTGAACGCAAATCCTCTTTTCCACATTCCCCCTTGCCATTGAAGCAGAGAGCAATGTTGGAGCTGCATTAACCATCTCTCTCCACACATTGATCCTTTTCACCTTTCAGTTTCACTATACCACTTTGGACTTTTCTCCTTTCTCCGATGTAACTGAAAAACAATCTAATTCGTAAGTTGTCTCAGCTGCTGCTATCTCCTGCTGCAGTAATCTGCTTTACATTTGGCTTGGTACCTGGTGCTGGCAGCTTCTGTCCTGTTACTGCCTCACTCTCTGGCAGGCCAACAGCTGCAGCTCCATCAGGTCTCACTCTGGCTTCAGCTGCTTTAGCCTCATGCTTCTCTAGGCTGCTTTCTCCAACCCCCCCTCTCACCCCTCTCTCCATTATCACTAGAGATGTGCTTCGTTCTTCGCCCAAATTAGGAAATTGCACGAAATTTCCTAATTCGTTGCGGTTTCGGAAGCCCCGAAACCCGAAATGAAATTTCCCCGAATTTCGGGGAAATTTCGTTTTTCGGGTTTGATACACCACCCCCCCGGATCCTGATCCCTCCCCAAGACTTACCAACATCCCTGGTGGTCCAGCGGGGTCCCGGGTCCAATTTGCCCTCCGTGCCCGGTGTGCTACTGCAAGCCGTGCGCCTCAAAATGGTGCCGAATAGCCTGAACTACCATGTCACAGGGGCTTTCGGCGCCATTGGTCAGCCCCTGTCACATAGCCATCGGCGCCATCTTGTGCTCCTATCATGTGACAGGAGCTGACCAATGGCGCCGAAAGCCTCTGTGACATAGTATGGGCAAAGGCTATCGGCGCCATTTTGGTTACTGGCAGCCGACAACGAAATCGCTCCCGGACCCCTGCTGCAGCCCCAGGGATTATTGGCAAGCCTTGGGGGGGTCAGGAGGGCCTTTGCCCATACTATGTCACAGAGGCTTTCGGCGCCATTGGTCAGCTCCTGTCACATGATAGGAGCACAAGATGGCGCCGATGGCTATGTGACAGGGGCTGACCAATGGCGCCGAAAGCCCCTGTGACATGGTAGTTCAGGCTATTCGGCACCATTTTGAGGCGCACGGCTTGCAGTAGCACACCGGGCACGGAGGGCAAATTGGACCCGGGACCCCGTTGGACCACCAGGGATGTTGGTAAGTCTTGGGGAGGGATCGGGGTGGGGGGGGGTTGTATATATGAAAGAAAAGGCTTCAAAATTATTTTAAATGCTTGGTGTTACGAGCGCGCGCGGGCGCGGTCGTCTCGGGCGGGTGGTGAGCCCTTGGGCCACGGCAGGACCCCAGGAGGAGCCCAAGGCCACACCGTGGGAGGTGAGCTGAGCAGGCATGGTGAGCCAGGCAGGCAGGAACAGAAGCAGGGAGTCCGACCCTCAGCCGGACCTGCATGCCCATGGTAGCCAACACGGGGAAGTTGACTAATGAACGGTCCTCCGACTGTTCCCGGCCCTTTCGGACCTGCCGCAGGGAACGGCAATGGGCAGCAGGCCGGACGGAGGCGAGGGCAGACAGAGTCCTTAAACAGAAGACATCAAACGGGGCAGAAGCAGGCTGAAGCAAGACGGAGACATCAGGTCAAGGGCTGAAGCGAGACACAGGAAAGGCCCAGGCGAGAAGGAACTCCGATGCTGGGATACTCACATCCGAAGCCCCCTCGGCTGGCAGAAGCTCAAGAGCCCGTGGGACAAATCCCTCCTGTTGGCCACTCCAGGGCCCAACAGGACAGAAGGCTCAGGAACCAGGTCAAGGCAGAGACAGGTAGACATCCGGACAAGGGCTGAAGCAGACACTGTAGACAAGGCTGGACGGGAACATTGCACTGTCCATCAGGGCGCCCTACTCAGCCCGCCCGTGGGACTGAGTCGCGGACCACCCTGTCCCAGACGCGCCCTACACAGCCTAGGAAGGCTGGTCGCGGACCACGCTGAGAAGGAGGGCGCGGGGAAGACCCAGGCGAACAGGAACTCCGATGCTGGGATACTCACATCCGAAGCCCTTTCGGCTGGCAGGAACAGGAGCAGACAACAGGCACACGTCAAGGCAGACATCAGGAAACACGTCTAGGCAGACATCAGGAAACATGGAGGACCTGGACCGGCAAGGTTACAGACAACTGTAATGCACAATCGAAGGCCGAAGACAAGCAGGAGTCAGAGTCACGGACCGGAGTCAAGGCAGGCTGAAGACAAGCAGGAGTCGGAGTCACGGACCGGAGTCAAGGCAGGCTGAAGACAAGCAGGAGTCGGAGTCACGGACCGGAGTCAAGGCAGGCTGACGACAAGCAGGAGTCGGAGTCACGGAGGACCTGGATCGGGAGAGGCCACAGGCAACTGTGTAACCCAATCCGAAGGCCGGGTGCAAATGAACAGACAGTCCTTAAGTACTGGAGGTAGAAGGCAACTCTCTGGGAGGAGCTTGCCAGGACCGCCCACCGCTGGTCCTATAACTAGGGTAGAGAGCTGCAGGCCAGCCCCTAGGGAAGGGCGTCGCCCAACAGGAAGTCCAAACACTGAGGCTGCAAGCCACAGGCATGCCTCAGGAGCAGCTAGGCCTCTCAGGCCCTGGAGCAAGTCCTGGATGATGCGCAGGCGAGGCCCTGGCTTCAGAGCGGCCTCTGGAGGAAGGTAAGAGACCTCCTGCAGCGCAGCAGCAGGGGGGATCGCAACAGCTTGGGGTGGGTTTTTTTTTAGCTTCGTTTCCGGATTCGTTTTTCGGCCCGGTTTCGAGTTTCCTCGTTTCGTTTTTCGAAAAAACGAAACGAGAAACCCGAATTGTACCACGAAGTATCCGAACCGAAAAACGACCCGGTAGGAAAAAACGAAGCACATCTCTAATTATCACCTGTTTTCCATTCTCCATCTACTGCTGCAGGTGTCCCTTCCCCCAACTAAATCCACCCATTTTCTCTTCCTCTTGTCACTGCTACCGCAGTCAGAGCCAAATGATCCAAGCAGGTAAACAGCAAATGTCTGATAAAATAAAAGAAAAACACCTTAACCTTGTCTATTAGCAATTTGAAATTGTCTCATTTTAAACAAAAACTTATAGGGACCAATATTGAAACTCAGCTGGATTAAGTAGGATTTATCCAGCTAAGTGGCAGTTGCTGAATATCCAGTTCTGTTTAGCAGCCACCACTTAGCCGGATACGTATTTATCCATTTAGGTAGACAGCCGGTTATCTTGGGGGCGGGCAATGGGCGGCTCAAGTGGAGCTACTTATCTGGTTATCTTAACCGGAAAAGTGCCTATATTCAGCCTTATCTGGTTAATTTAACCAAATAATTTAGCCCTGCTTTAAGTTATCAGGATATAACTGTTATGTTAGTGGACCCTTGTTTCGAGGTAGATGGCTACCGTCGAAGGGCGAGGCCTCTTGGACTGTAGAGGCTTGTTATGCTCCTGCCCGCAAGAAGCGTGGGCAGGCTCTTACCTTCTCACAGACAGCCAGCCGGGCTGCTGACGCTGCCGCTTGCTTTCTCCCTGAATCAGCTGGGGCTGTCCCCGCAGCTGTTCCCATGCGGCCGGCTTCTCTGTTCCTGCCTTCCCCCGATGTGCTGCTGCGATCCCGGGTCCTTCAGTCAGCAAGCCGTCTCTGCTGGTGCCTGCTACTGCTCTCTGCTCTGCCTGCAGTCTTACCTCTCCTCCTGGGGCTATCTTCACGGCATGGAGCCGTTCCTGCAGTCAGCCCTTCTCCTGCTTCAGTCCTTGCAACTCTCTGTTCTCTCTGCCGGTGCCTACAGCCAGCCTTACCTCTCTCTGCTTCTTCCTGCTTCTGTCCTTGCAGCTGGGAGCTGCTCCACTGACCTGCCTTCACCCAGCTCCAGCCCAGGGCTGCTCCACTGCTTCCCTGGCCTTCCACGTGGCTGAGGACGCCACCAGCTTCCAGCTCTTCTCTCCAGCTCCCTAGGGCGCGAGCGCGCGTCTCTCTGCTCCTCTTCAAGGGCCAGCCAGGTGTGGCCCCCTGCTGACCCCTCCCTGGGCGTTGTCCACCTCAGCCCTACTGGAGGGCACAGCTTTCAGTCTGTCTTTGCCTTCGCAAGGAGTTGGTCACTCCTGAGATCCTTCGCTCCAGGAAGTCGTCCGTGTTCCAGCACTTCTGCAAGGTCCTGTGTTTCTTGTTACCTGTCGGAGCTCCTCGTCCAGTCCTGATGTTTGCTTGCCGTTCCAGTCCCAAGGTCTGTCTTTTGATCCAGTACTCGTGTTCCAGTCCTGATGTTCCTGCTGTTTCAGATGTCCATGTTCCAGCCCTAAGGTGTGTCTCCTGTTCCAGTATCCGTGTTCCAGTCCTGTTGTTCCTGCTGTTCCAGATGTCCTTGTTCCAGCACTGAGGTCTGTCTTAATCCTTGTTCCTGATCCTGATGCTTTAACCTGCCTCGAAGCTGCCAGGAGTGCAGCGTATCCTTGCCTCGAAGCTGCCAGGAGTGCAGCGTATCCTTGCCTCGAAGCTGCCAGGAGTGCAGCGTATCCTTGCCTCGAAGCTGCCAGGAGTGCAGCAACCTGCTCTTCCCTGTGCTCTCCCGCTCACAGGGTGGTCCACGACTCAGTCCCGCGGGTGGTCTGAGTAGGGCGCCCTGAGGGACAGTGCCCATGTCTTCCTTCAGCCCTCGTTCCTAACTCCACCTCTGTGCATCCAGTACCTCGTCCTGAGTCCTCGTCTGTGCCTGTCCACGTCTTTGCATCCTGCACCTCGTTCCTGAAGTCCACGTCTATGCCTGAGTCTACGTCGTTCCTGAGTCTCGTCTGAATCCATGTTCCAGTCTTCACTGCCCTGGCCTCCATCCGGCCTGCCGCTTCGTGCCGTACCCTGTGGCAGGTCCGAAAGGGCTAGGAACGGTCGGAGGACTGTTCACAAGACCAACATTGCGTTGTTGGGTCTTCTGAAGCGTGCAGGTCCGGAGGAGGGCCTGTCTTCCATGTCACTCCAGCCCTGCTCCCGTCCAGCCCATGCTCGGGCATGCCACGCCTCCCGCGGCACCTCTTCAGAGCCCTCTGGGGTCGAGCCGTGGCCCAAGGACACACATCACCCAGGAGTGGGATCGCTCTCCTAGCACTCCACAACAGAGGCTTGCTAGAAGATTTCACCCTGGAAGCACACGACCACCCCAGGTGGAGCCCGTAGGGGTCCGGCCGCTGGGACTTAGGCAACTCTTCAGAAGACTGTAGAAGGTCTGGATGCAGGCGCCTCCTGCAGGTCGTGGGTTCCAGATGGCTGGCGCCTCCAGCAGGTCGCGACAGTCTGAGAGCGGAGTTGAGGAAGAGTCCAAAGCCGGTCCGAGAATCAATATACCAGCGGGGTCCGAGTCCAGTCCAGGGTCAAAGCCGAAGAAGGGTCCAGAGCCATACCGTGGTCAAGCCAGGAGAAGGGTCCAATGCCGTACCGGGATCAAGCCAGGAGAAAGGTCCAACGCCGTACCAGGATCAAGCCAGGAGAAGACACGTCCACCAGTCCAGAGGTCAGAAGCCAAGAATCAATCCACGGAGCAGGTGAAGAAGAGCGGGACTAAGAACCAAGAGTCAGGAACATACGCAGGCAGGAACCTCAATACCAAGGCAAGGTCTGAGAGACAGACCTTGCCTTTAAACCCCTGGAAGAGGAAGCAGCATCAGAAGGGAGCCACATTTCTTGTCGTGGCCCCTTTAAATCTATTCTTCAGCCCCGCGCGCGGCTCTAAGAAGCCAGGAAGGGGGAGGAGTCATCGCAGCCCCGCTGGGCTCCGCAGCTGGCCAGGACAGCGGCCAAGGCTGTGAGAAGATTGTCTGAGGAGGCTCCCCCCGATGTCTCTGGTGAGTTGCTGCTCCCGGCTGCGGTCTGCTGCGGCCAGCGGCCATAACAGTCAGCCCCGGTCGTGGCTTGCAGCGGCCGGCGGCCATAACAATAACTTATCTGGCTAACTAGAACCTATCTGGTTATATTCAGCAACATAACTGTGCTGCTGAATATCCCTTCTAGTTATCCTGATAAGTTTTATCTGGATAACTTAGATAACCGGATATCTTTGAATATTGGCTCCATCGTGTACTGCAGTGACCCTCTTCCCCTCTCTGCCCCTGCCTATACCTCCTCCCTTTCCCTGCCCAACATCCCCTTCCCAGACCTCAGTCTTCCCTACCTATTATCTCTCTGCTCCCCTGAGGTTTGCTGCTGACTTGGGGGAAAATAGTGCCTCCTTGGATGACATGACAGGCCAGCTGAGCCAGCATCTGCATGGGGTTAAGGAGCACTTGTGTCACAACAGTGGTGGCATGCAATGTGCTGCGCGTCCCGCTCGCGCCCAACCCACTCCCTGGCCCACCTACCCTTCCTCCAAGCCAGCTAGTCCCGGGTCGGCCTCCCTTGCATGTGCTGCCAGCTCCACTTGGCCATGGCGTTCCATGGCGACATTCCCCGATGCTTCACCTCCCGGCTCCAGCCAGGCCTCATGGCGGGGCTCGGCATCCTCCGTTGCATCGTCCCCTCCCCTAGTCATGCACGCGGACTGACCGCCCTCTTAAAAGGCCAAGGGCGGGTCCCAGCTCCGCGGCATACCCAGATTGATCCCTGTATAAAAGGAAGTGTCTCGCATCACTTCCTTGCCTTGGCAATCAGATCGATCACTTAGTGATAGCAAGTTTGCCTTCCTGCATTCCAGTCTCTCTGTTCCAGTGTCTCCTGTGCCTCCAGTTCTAGCGTCTCCTGTGTCTCCCGTTCCAGCATCTTCTGTGTCTCCAAGTCCAGAGTCTCCCGTGTCTCCTGTTCCAGAGTCTCCTGCTCCTTCGTCTCTCCATCCCTAGTAGTGTTACCGACCCTGCCTGGCTGACCATTCTGCACCAAGACTCTGGCCTTGATTCTCGCTATACACTCACTCTGTTCTGGCCTCCTGCGACCTCTGGACTTCCCTGTCTGAACACCGACCACGCACCCTTGTTCGTAGTGAGCACTCCCTTGAACTTTCTCTCTAAGAGACCCTGCGAGGCCCACCTAAGACCAGGCGGCCTGGGTAACCAAAGGCTGAACCTGAGGGAACCCCGGGGTGCTATTGGTGAAGCTCCAGCTAGCCTCTGTCTCCTCCTGTGCTCTGCCTCCTGGTGGCAGGCGCTCTCCAGGTCCAACCGGAGGGCTGTACCAATCCTGCACCAGGCCAAGGGTCCACTCCCAGCGCAACACAATGCTGGCGCCTAGTCCCTTGATGAGGCACATTAGTGCACTCCCTGGATTTGGCTTCTTGGATAGTTGCCTTTTATATAAGCTCTGGTTCTCCTCTTTCCCACTTCCCTGCCCAGCATTACTCTGAGAGTATGTGTGTATGTGAGAAAGAGAGCATGTGTATGTGTGACTGTGAATGACAGAGCATGTGTGAGCATGTGTATGTGTGAGAGAGCATGAGGGCCTGTGTGCGAGTGAGAATGTGTATGAGAAAGAGAGAATGAGTATGTGAATGAGTGTGTGAGAGAATGAACCTGTGAGTGTGTGTGTGTGAGAGAGAGAGAGAGAGAGGAGAAAGTTTGTGTAGCTCCCCACTCTCCAATAATCCAGGACAATTTTAGAGTGACAGGAAATAAAAAATTCCCAAGTATGGAGAGTGGGGGATTTTTTAAAATGCGTATTAGTTATAAATATTGGGTGTTATTTGATGTATCTGCTGTTTTAAAATATTTATTCTTTTTATTAGTATGGTTTTACTATTATGATTGTCTTATATTTCTTGCTTTTATCCGATGTTTCATGAGGGATACTTCATATTTATGTTTTTTCCATTGTTACACTGCATTCAGGGGCGGATTTTAAAAGGAGCGCGAATAGCCTACTTTTGTTTGCGCTCCAGGCGCAAACAAAAGTACGCTGGATTTTAGCAGATACGCGCGGAGCCGCACGTATCTGCTAAAAACCTGGATCGGCGCGCGCAAGGCTATGGATTTTGTATAGCCGGCGCCCGCCGAGCCGCGCAGCCTACCCCCGTTCCCTCCGAGGCCGCTCCGAAATCGGAGCGGCCTCGGAGGGAACTTTCATTTGCCCTCCCCTCACCTTCCCCTCCCTTCCCCTACCTAACCCACCCTCCCGGCCCTGTCTAAACCCCCCCCCCCTTACCTTTGTCGGGGGATTTACGCCTCCCGGAGGGAGGCGTAAATCCCCGCGCGTCAGCGGGCCTCCTGCGTGCCGGGACGCGACCTGGGGGCGGGTCCGGAGGGCGCGACCACACCCCCGGGCCGCCCCGGGCACATAACTGTAGTAGGGTTGCAAACAGAATGTCAAATAGTGCCCGATTGTGATGGTGTATTTTACCGGCACTACCATGTGTCTGCTACTGAATTTAGAACACCAACTCATTGTAAGCACCACAGAATGACTTCCAATGGACAATGATTTTTTTTACTTGATTTGAAATGATTCAGTGATGACATATTCTATAACATCCCCCACCCCACCCCAAATAACTTGTCAGTTTCTAATGCAGTACTACAGGGACATCAAACAGAAGCTTTCAGGATATAACTCACAGCAGTACTTTGCAAAAGATATCCCTACATTTATTTTCATGGTCCAGTTTCTAGTGCACAGTTCTTCCTTATTGCACCTTTGAGAGATGAATTGACCCAAGGAGATCAGAAGCAGTCATGCAAATCAGAATTTGGATGAGAGCAAATCACAGTTGATTCAACAAACTGAAGCAAGTTTGGAGCATTGGGGATTCAGGCTAGCACGTGAGCTCAGGCACATCTTCCTCATTCATTATTTAGATAATATTTTAATATCCATTTTGTATTTTTTTCTCAACCGATCATAGGCCATCTTTAGAGAAATGTGGCAGAATGTGCTAAGAAAAAAAACAGGAAAGATAAAGTAAAAGGACACAAAGAGAACCCGAAGCAACAACAGAGTGCCAACATCTGCTCAGCTGGCACCTGCTACAGGAAGAATGCCAGCAGCAGGAGACAAGTGCATCATTAGACCACAGGTGGCATCTTAAAATTCCTCTGCCAGAGTTTAATGTCTAATGCTAACAAGTAACAAGCCTTCAGTTCATCATTAGTGAGCACACATAGCACAGTATTTCCAAACAGAGGAAGATACTTTAGGGCTGCAAGTTTCCCTTGTCAGGTGTTAATGATCGCACACTGAGTCAATCAGAAGAGGTAGCATGGAGAACACTACAAACCTTTGCTTGGGAATTGCCTTCATTCATGCTACAATGCCACATAAAACTCCTCTAACATTAAATCTCTCCTCGGGAGAGGAAATGTAACCTTTGTGCATGGGAGAACAAGTTTTAAAGGATTTTCCCCAGCAAACTACGCGGCTTAAAGTTATCCTCCCTGCAGGCTTTCAGGCATGGTGGTGCTGGGGGGCATATGGAGCTCAGGAGATCTAAAGTACCTCTGGGGATTTTGTTTGGAAACACACAAAGCACACTCTCTATGGGTGCCAGCACCCACATTTCAAAGGGAAATGCCTTGAGGATTTGCTTTTAGAAAATTAGCTTGCAGGTCCACTGGTACCAAGTGCCCATAAAACCTACAAGCTCCCTGCAGGGTCTTCAAAATCCCTTTTAAAGCCATTTATCTGGGTAAATTGGCCAGTCTGTAAACCACACTGTCTTGCCTGGCTAAAAGTTTGTGCGGGCTTCCAACTTTTAGCAAGTTTGAAGAGGTGTTCCTGGGGTGAGTTTAGAGTAGCACAGGCACTATCTGACACTCCACCAATAGCAGTGCAGAGTAGTCTAGCATTTTTCTCTCATGCACTAGCTGCTTCTTTTCAGAGGATCCATTCAGCTGCAGGGTTTGTGGGCTAAAAGCGCCCATGCATGCTGCAAACAATACTGACTGTTCCAAACTGCCCCTAGGATCCGCAGATACTGTTCTATACTTGGCTAACTGCTGATCCATATTTTCTGGAAGCCAGTAGAGTAAGTGGGCTGAGGTGCAGCTGATTTTGTTACAAAAAATTGCTAGTTATTTTATGTATATTTGTTTTATCTTATGTTTATTATCATTTTGTTTTTGTATGATTGCTACCCACCTACAACTGGTGATAGGATGATAAATATTTTAAACAAATTCCTACAATATTTTGCATGTGTAAATCATTTTACTCGCGTAAGTGGGCTTTTGAAAATTGCTACAATATATGCCATTGCATTGCCCATCAATTATACATGTGTAAATGGCTTTTAAAAATTGCTACGATAATTTGTTACAGTTATATGTGTAACTCCTTTTAAAATTACCTACTTTTAGATTGTGAGCTCACTGGGGACAGAGGAATACCTACAGCTCCTGAATGTAATCCACTTTGAAGTGCCTGAAAAACCAGAAAGTAAATCAAATAATAAAGAAATAAGACTAAGTGCCATGCTGGGTCAGACCAGAGGTCCTCTGAGCCCAGCATCCTGTCCCCCCAAAAGTGTTCCAACTGGGTTACTTGGAAGTACCTAGCAGATATTGATTGTTACCATTGCTGTTCCCCACTGGAAGTTGCATTTCAAGTCTACCTGCACAGATTCATCCTCTACACCTCAGAGACAGAATTTACCTATGAGATTATTACTGCATCCAGAAACAGTACATTAATGGCAAGAACAAGTATGCATTTCTTCATTTATTACATTACCTAACCTGTCTTCCTTCAGTCCACTGAAATCTTTAAAAGGCTTCACTCACCCTTCAAATTTATGAAGAATTTCTAGCAGAAGGTCATTTGCTAATGTCAGTGAATGAAACTAATCACATACTGTGTTAAAAATGTGCCTCGCAGGCCATGCACATTTCCCTTTTACTCTCCTTTCTGGACTGGACCCCATTCAGCAGCGAATAGTACATTTTCGGCTCCATCACAGTATTCATGAGCAGTCTGTGTGTAAAACCCCATGGGCTACTTCCATGGCCATCATTATCGCTTTCCCAGTTTGTACATTCATACTCCTCATGTCACCAGCATCTGGAACTGGGCAGATGGTGCACACTGAGTATGCACCAACTGTGATGTCAGCTCAAATTAAGAGCAAGAGGTCAAAAACATTTGCCCATATATCAGTCACTAAACTGCCTCATTTAAATATGCTCCAAACCACTTACACAGGCCAACTTCATATCAAATAATGGGGAAGCATGTCAGAACAATCATTTCAATTTTGGTAGGAAAATCAGTCAAATGTAGCAGGAAGTGAAATAAAATGTTACACAGGAGTTTAAGAAAACTCACATCTATGTGAAATAAACCAGATCTCATCTCCTCTACTTTGTTGTCATTCCCTCCTCAGCAGCACTTCACATTGAAGAGCACCATTGCACAACTGCGATGCTTCAGTCTCCACTAAACTCATCCTTGGAAAGTATGCACTATTCCAAATAAATTAGTAAAGGCAGGGTAAGTGGGAAATGCATATCCACCCAGCACAGAAACTGTGGCAGAAAAACAGATAACCACATGGCCAAGGTGTCTGGAAGAGTTGGATAGTCTAATCGCGGAATTGCTAGGACTGGCAGATTGCAAATTCCATAATAACTAGAAGTCCTGGCAGAAATGCAGGCACTCATGTGACTGGTTCTTTCTGTCAGGCTACATATGGGCTCTGGTGGGTCCACTAGTAATGGAGCTGTGATGACAGAACCAAACGAGTAGCTGGATCTGTCTGGTAGGCTGCAAGTGCTGTAATAGCTGGAAGACCAGTGCCATTGTTACTTTTTTCCATATAAATTGGCATTGTGCAGGCACCATTTTGTATAAAAAAAAAAAAAAGATTAACAATGGCAAACCACCAAGGATTGCTGTGCCTCCTGAAGAAAGAAAACTTTGTTAGCGGACTCAGGGGGAGCCCAGGAGGGTTTTGTTTTTAATTCTCCATTGGGGCCGACTTTTCATTTTGCTTTTCCTTCCTGTTTTTTTGTTTTCGTTTTTTCATATTATACAAATGAAAACAATTGTCTGTGAACATCCCTAAGTATTCTAGAGTTTTGTAGTTAGGCCTAGGAAAAGTCAGTGCTGGAGGAAACTAGGGATTTCATACGCTTCTCTACCCAGATGAAGGAGTCCAAAGGAGGAAGACCATGATAGACTGTCCTGGACAAGAAGAAATCTCTCTGTAGCTAGGAGTGGTGATGTATCAGACTGGGCAGCTAACTGGGCAGACTGGATGGGCCAGATAGTAGAGGATGGCTGAAAAAGACCAGCTCAAGAAAGTCAATTAGGATGACCTTGATCTCCTGCCCCCTTCCTCCTAACCAATATCACCTGATGGCCAATCATGTGGGGTGTGCATTTTACAAGGCCACAGACATTTGCTCACTTCTGCCTTCTTTCTAGACTGTCTATAAACACAAAAAAATGAAAAGCTGGCACTACATACTGTGGCAAGAAAAGAAAATGTATTATTTAGATATTATAGATGCTAACACATTGAATATTTCAAATATTGTTTCACAATTTAATTCTTTGTTTAGATGCCAGAAATAAAGCAAGAATGCAAATGAGTGCTTGACAAGGGCTCTTGTAAAGGGTGGGTGGCCATTATTTCAGGCCAAAACATCTTGTGCCATTGTGGCTAGGACAATAGAATATGGTGCCGTCCTTATTAGTAGGTGTGATTTATTAGTTAAATTAATGGAACAGAAAATAGAATTCAAATCCTGCTTTTCTTGATGACATTTTCTGTGACCTGGAGAAAGTTGCTGTATTTCCTGTTGCCTCAGCTAGCCACATAGACTGTATGCTCTTTGGGACAGGGACATACCAGGATAAAAAATTATAAACCACTGTGAGCTAAAATTGAAAAAGTAGTCTAGAAATAGAGATTATACTGTTATATACCCAATGTGTAAAATTAAAAAATCATTTTGTGATTTCTTATTAATAATTGACTTTTAATTATGTTAATTCAAAATGTGTATTTACCCTATATACTTTAATCTTAAAAGGAGATTAGTTAAATAAAAATCATGAGAAACCCACTTTATAGAATATAAAGTCACCATTTTACCTTTGGACTATAACCCATGAGCTTGCTACGGTTTGGGGAGATAATGAACAAAACTAAATGGCTTACTGAACCCCTATAATTACTTTCATATATTTTCTAAATAGTCAACATGAGTTAAACAAAAAATCAAATCAGTGCACAGAGCTTCCTTGAGACTACGTAGATGGTCTTCAAGCTGCTATGAAAGCATGGATCAATAATTCAAGGAGCTTCATTACTGTATACTGCTGTTTAAAGCACTTTGATCAAGCTGAATTATGGGCCTTTTTATCTCACTCTGGCACTCAATACATTCAATAGATAACTCCTGGCAACTCTGCTACTCTTACTTTACAATTATATTATTCACAGAAGGATGACTTTTCAAACAACAACTGTAACAAAGTCAGAAACTTCTAATTAAGGTTAAAAACACAACTTTATCTATACCAAAATTCAAACTGCAAAATAAAACTGTAAAAAATGCATCTAGAATATAATACATAAAAAAGTCATAACTTAGTCTTACAAATAGTTAAGAACATAAGAAATTGCCATGCTGGGTTAGACCAAGGGTCCATCAAGCCCAGCATCCTGTTTCCAACAGTGGCCAATCCAGGCCACAAGAACCTGGCAATTACCCAAACACTAAGAAGAACCCATGCTACTGATGCAATTAATAGCAGTGGCTATTCCCTAAGTAAAATTGATTAATAGCCATTAATGGTCTTCTTCTCCAAGAACTTATCCAAACCTTTTTTGAACCCAGCTACACTAACTGCACTAACCACATCCTCTGGCAACAAATTCCAGAGCTTTATTGTGCGTTGAGTGAAAAAGAATTTTCTCCGATTAGTCTTAAATGTGCTACTTGCTAATTTCATGGAATACCCCCTAGTCCTTCTATTATTCAAAAGTGTAAATAACCGAGTCACATCTACTCGTTCAAGACCTCTCATGATCTTAAAGACCTCTATCATATCCCCCCTCAGCTGTCTCTTCTCCAAGCCGAACACCCCTAACCTCTTCAGCCTTTCCTCATAGGGGAGCTGTTCCAGCCCCTTTATCATTTTGGTTGCCCTTCTCTGTACCATCTCCATTGCAACTATATATTTTTTGAGATGCGGCGACCAGAATTGTACACAGTATTCAAGGTGCGGTCTCACCATGGAGCGATACAGAGGCATTATGACATTTTCCGTTATATTAACCATTCCCTAATAATTCTTAACATTCTATTTGCTTTTTTGACTGCTGCAGCACACTGAGCCGACGATTTTAAAGTATTATCCACTATGATGCCTAGATCTTTTTCCTGGGTGGTAGCTCCTAATACGGAACCTAACATCGTGTAACTACAGCAAGGGTTATTTTTCCCTATATGCAACACCTTGCACTTGTCCACATTAAATTTCATCTGCCATTTGGATGCCCAATCTTCCAGTCTTGCAAGGTCCTCCTGTAATGTATCACAGTCTGCTTGTGATTTAACTGCTCTGAATAATTTTGTATCATCCACAAATTTGATAACCTCACTCGTCGTATTCCTTTCCAGATCATATATATATATATATTGAAAAGCACCGGTCCAAGTACAGATCCCTGAGGCACTCCACTGTTTACCCTTTTCCACTGAGAAAATTGACCATTTAATCCTACTCTCTGTTTCCTGTCTTTTAGCCAGTTTGTAATCCACGAAAGGACATCACCTCCTATCCCATGACTTTTTAGTTTTCATAGAAGCTTCTCATGAGGGACTTTGTCAAACGCCTTCTGAAAATCCAAATACACTACATCTACCGGTTCACCTTTATTCACATGTTTATTAACCCCTTAAAAAAAATGAAGCAGATTTGTTAGGCAAGACTTGCCTTGGGTAAATCCATGTTGACAGTGTTCCATTAAACCATGTCTTTTTATATGCTCTACGAGTTTGATCTTGAGAATCATTTCCACTATTTTTCCCGGCACTGAAGTCAGGCTCACTGGTCTGGGTTATATTGGCCACCCTCCAGTCTTCAGGTACAATGGATGATTTTAATGATAGGTTACAAATTTTAACTAATAGATCAGAAATTTCATTTTTTTAGTTCCTTCAGAACCCTAGGATGCATACCATCCATTCCAGGTGATTTGCTACTCTTTAGTTTGTCAATCTGGCCTACTACATCTTCCAGGTTCACAGTGATTTTGTTCAGTTCATCTGACTTATCACACCTGAAAACCATCTCCGGAACTGGTATCTCCCCAACATCCTCATTAGTAAACACGGAGGCAAAGAATTCATTTAGTCTTTCTGCAATGGCCTTATCTTCCCTAAGAGCCCCTTTAACCCCTCTGTCATCTAATGGTCCAACCAACTCCCTCACAGGTTTCTTGCTTTGGATATATTTAAAAAGGTTTTTATCATGAGTTTTTGCCTCTATGGCCAACTTCATTTCAAATTCTCTCTTCGCCTGTCTTATCAATGTTTTACACTTACCTTGACAATGCTTATGTTTTATCCTATTTTCTTCAGATGGATCCTTCTTCCACTTTTTGAAGGATGTTTTTTGGCTAAAATAGCCTCTTTCACCTCACCTTTTAACCATGACGGTAATCGTTTTGCCTTCCTTCCACTTTTCTTAATGCGTGGAATACATATGGACTGTGCCTCTAGGATTGTATTTTTAAACAATGTCCAAGCCTGTTGAACACTTTTAACCTTTGCAGCGGCACCTATCAGTTTTTTTCTATTTTGCAGGTCATGTGCCATAGAGGAGTGGTTAGAGTAGCATGATGAGAACCAGGCAAAAGGGGTTAAATCCTGATTCTCCAACTGGCGTGTCTTGAGACCTTGGACAAGTCACATTATCCTCAATTTCTTCAGGTAGAAAGTTAGGGCCCTAGTTTCAGAAAAGATAGACACACAATGGGAGAAACCTTTACCAAATAGGCCCCTTAAATTGTAAGCCCTCTGAGGACAGGAGCATACCTCTAGTCCCTGAATGTAACTTGCCTTGAGTTACCCATGAAAAGGTCATTTTGTGCCTCTAAGGGGCATTTTTATTTCTCCATTAATTTGTTGTATCTGTAGACTTATTTATTTATTTTATTATTTTCTATACCGGCTTTCACGACCAGAGGTTGCATCAAGTCGGTTTACATTTAACAAGTCGTGCATTGAACATAGAACTAGAGGTATTGAACTGGTGCAGAAGATAATAGTTACAATGAACAAGGAAGTTAACAACTGGGATAGGAGGAAAAAAGAGAAAAGGGACAGGAATATTTACATAGTAAAACGCATTTACAGTGAATATTTACATAGTATGCAATAAAGGATCTGTGTCTAGAGGATGTCGAGGGCTAAATGAAGTCAAGGAAGTGGTAGGATATAGGGGTGGTGGGGTGTACACTAGGATAAAGGGAAGAAGGAGGTTAGGGGTGACAATTAGTGGTTGAGAGGGAACCTGGATCAATCTGAACTCTGGTAGGCTTTTTTGAAAAGCCAGGTTTTTAGTCTTTTCCTAAAAGTAGGTAGGCATGGTTCCTGACGAAGCTCTGAAGGGATGGAGTTCCATAGGCACGGTCCTGCTGTGGATAGAGCTCTGTCTTCGAAAGATTTGTGTTGGAATGTTTTGGCTTTTGGAAGTTTTGGCTTTTTTAGACTTGTACCTAATTTTTCAAAGTTAAGTATACATGGACTTTCCTGCTGAAAATTGCTAGAAGATGTGAATTTGTTTCAAATCATTTAACACAAAATTGTTACGCGCCCCACCCGTGGTCGTCCCGCGCATGGGACCGCTCACCTTCGGGGTTACACAGCGGGTCCCAGACCTGTCTCCCTCGTGGCCCTTGCAAGTCCAGCTAGGCCCTGACGTCCTGCGGTGGCAGTCGCTGGGCCATCAGTCGCATGCCATTCCTCACACCAGGCCTCGGCATCTTAGCAGCTAACTACACCCCTACATGCTCGCGCGCGGACCAGCCGCCCTGATGTAGGTTCCAGGGCGGGGCCTAGTTCCGCGGAGCACCCTGATTGAACTCTTGCTAAAAGGAAGTTCCTGACCTCACTTCCTTGCCTTGACAATCGGGTCAGTTTGTTCCTGAGATTGCCCTTGCTTGTGTTCCTGCCTGCTTGTTCCTAGTCTCGTTCCAGGATCTTTCTGTTCCAGTTCCGTTCCTGCTTGAACCTGCTTCCTTGCCCTGCTTGTTCCAGTGTTCGTTGTTCGTCTCCCTGGTTTTACCCCAGACTGACTTACTGCCAAAGACCTCAGCTTGTTCCTGACCTGCCTGCCTGCCACCTGCCAAAGACCTCAGCTTGTTCCTGACCTGCCTGCCTGCCTGCCACCTACCAAATACCTCTGCCTGATCTTTGACCTTGCCTGACCTCTGGATCTTGACCCTTGCTTCGTTGACCATTCCTCGGACATATTCCTGGACTTTGAACTTGCTCGCCTGACCTCGCTTGATTCTGGCTCTGTCCCTAGCCTTGTCCTCACCATCTCTCTATTGGTTCAATCTCCTCCAACCTGTTCCCAGCCTCGAACCCGATAGTGCTCCTCTAGTGTCTGTGGGCATGCTGGACATATACTTTCCCAGGAGACCCTGCGAGGCTCACCTAAGTACAAGCGGCCCAGGTCCCTATAGGCTCCTCCCGGGGGGACCGCGGGCTTCCAGTGGTGAAGCTCTACACTGCCTCTGTCTCCTTCCGTGCTCCGCCACCTGTGGACAGTTCCTGTACTGCCACAGGACAGGGGTCCACCCCCAAGTACAACAGGTTGCCAAAGCCATGGACTTGGCGGAGTCTCCTGCCTCCAGGGCCCTACAAGCACTGTCTGCTACAGTAAAGCAACATTACCAAGCACTGGAGACGCTTGCTTCTTCAGTAGAGGAGCTACGCTCCCAGCTACAAGAGATTGCTATGGCCAACCCTGTGTGCCTCCTGGCCACTATGCCTTCTAGAGGAACTCTGGCTCTTCCTGCACCCCCTAGATACAATGGGGATCCACGCTCCTGTTGTGGCTTCCTTAACCAGTGCTTTATTCAATTTGCTCTCCAGCTTTCCTTGTTTTTGAAGGAGATCATGAAGGTCACCTTCATCCTGTCTCGATTGGCAGGGAAGGCTCTGGCATGGGCCTCTCCCTTATGGGAATGTTCTGATCCCATCCTCTCCAAGATGTCTGACTTCACTGCTCTCTTCAAGCAGACCTTTGGAGATCCTGGTCAGATGGATATCGCCAGTCACAACTTACTCCATCTTCGTCAAGGGTCAAGGACCCTCTCTGAATACACAGTGAAGTTCTGAACCTTAGCCACAGAACTTGGGTGGCAAGAGGATTACCTACAAGCCATCTTCCTAGATGGACTCTCATCTGCTATAAAGGATGAGCATCCGTGAGACCCCCATGCCTCTAGAGGACCTGATCTCGCTTGCCGGAAGGATAGATCATCGCCTCCGGCAAAGACGCCTAGAAGTAAAGGCTCCACGCTCTTCTCCAGTACGGCTTGTAAGCACGCCCTGCGCTCCTGCAAGGAACGTAACACTACCAGCTTCCTCCATGGTGGAACCTATGGAGGTTAACTGGGGACGGTTATCTCCCACTGAACATCTCCGCCATAGAAAGGAAGGGCTTTGCCTTTACTATGGCACTTCTGGACATCGTCTGCAGTCCTGCCCAGTCTGTTTGGGAAACTTCAATGCCTGAACCCAGAAACAGGGCTCAGGCATTGGGAGCAACTGTTGGGAGCAACTGTTTCTGGCCCTCAACCCCTGCTTCCAGTATCCCTGGGTATCAAGACCCACACATTCACCACCACTGCTCTCATTGATACCGGAGCGAGTGGCAGTTTCATTATGGACGATATCATCAAAATTTTGGGAATACCCCTTCAACCAGTGGAGGAGGTGAGTCTCCATATCACTTCCATTCAAGAAGAACATCTTCCCGGTCTAATCACCCATCGGACCGTGGCTATTCACCTTTCAGTGGGTACACTCCATAATGAGGAAACATCCTTCTACGTGTTGATATGCTCAACGCATCCGGTAATTCTAGGGTTGCCTTGGCTCCAGACTCACGAACCCCAGTTCGATTGGCAATTCCTGTAGCTGGTATGGTGGGGTCTGAAATGCCAAACTACTTGTCTCCAGCTGGTGTCTCCCGTGATTCCGGTTTTGAAGTCTACAATGCTTCCTGATCTGCCTCCACAGTATATGGAATTCAGCGATGTAGTCTCAAAACAGAAAGCATACACTTTGCCTCCGTTACGTAAGTTCAACTGTCCCATTGAAATGCTGCCAGGCACGATGCCTCCCAAGGGCAGAACCTATCCCTTGTCACATCCTGAGACTCAGGCTATGTCAGAGTACATAAAAGAAAACTTGGAAAAGGGGTTTATTAGACCATCTGATTCGCCAGCAGGAGCGGGGTTCTTCTTTGTGAAGAAAAAAGATGGTGGACTTCGCCCGTGCATTGACTATCGGGGTCTCAATGCCATAATGCGCAAGGACCATTATCCACTACCCCTTATCAGTGAACTATTTGACCGCCTCGAAGGCGCCAGAGTGTTTTCCAAGTTGGATTTGAGAGGTACGTATAATCTAGTAATCATCCAACCTGATGACATCTGGAATACAGCATTTAATATTAGGGATGGCCATTATGAATACGTAGTCATGCCCTTCGGGCTGTGTAACACCCCAGCTGTCTTTCAGCGTCTCATGAATGAGATCTTCGGGACCTCCTGAACAAGTTTGTTGTCATCTACCTTGACGACATTCTGATATTTTCCAAGGACATTGAAAGTTACTGTGAACACATTTATACTGTCCTCCAATGATTAAAAGAGAATCATCTCTACACTAAACTAGAAAAATGTTTATTTATTTATTTATTTATTTATAATTTTTATATACCAACATTCTTACATTAAAATGCAAATCATACCGGTTTACATAAAACAGAAAAAGCAGGAAAAAATATTTCCATTGTCAAATACAGAGAACATTTATAATAAAATTGTTAAAAAAGGCATAAGGTAGGAACTTGAAAAAAGGTTACTTAACAGAAAACGTAAAAGAAAAAATAGTAAATGAAGCACAAAGAGTTGACGTCGGGGGAGGGGCATGGTCACACAGCGCAGTCACCCATTTCCCCTCACCTCCTGATGATAGTTCCGTTTCTTTTTTTATTATTTAAGATGGTGTTCACTTCTTGCGGGGGCCCAGGATGGAGGGTGGCCTCCCTGCTCGCTGGCGCCTGATGGTGAGGCGCTTTTCAACCGCTGCCGGAGCTCACAGTGACGTTGGGGGAGGGGCATGGTCACACAGCGCAGTCACCCATTTCCCCTCACCTCACCTGTTTGTTTGAATGCACTTGTCTACCTTTCCTAGGATATATAATATCTGACCGCGGCTTTTCCATGGACCCGGAGAAAGTCCAAGGAATCTGTGACTGGCCCCAGCCAGTTGGACTTCAATCCTTGCAATGGTTCCTAGGCTTCTGTATTATCGAAGCTTCATTGCTAACTACTCTTCTGTGGTCACCCCGCTTACATCGATGACTAAGAAGGGGGACAATACCCGAGTCTGGACATCCAGAGCCATCACGGCATTCCAGAGCCTCAAGGATGCCTGTAGCTTTGGACCGTGTCTTCATCACCCGGATCCCAAACATCCATTTGTAGTAGAGGTTGATGCTTCAGCTATTGGAGCCGGGGCTGTCCTAAGCCTACACTCACCCACAGGCAAGTTAGTCCCTTGTTTCTCCTATTCACACAAGTTCACCCCCACAGAATAACGCTACACAGTTGGTGATCGTGAACTACTGGCAGTGGTTAGCTCTTCAGGAATTGGGCCCCTGGTTGGAGGGGGCGCAGTATAAATTAACTATATTCATGGATCACAAGAACAGAGCACCTCAAGAAGGCTCAGCTTCTAAATCCCCGGCAGGCCTGCTGGACCTTGTTTTTTGAGAAATTCAACTTTAATCTCTGTTTCAGTCCTGGTTCTAAGAATCAGAAAGCTGACGCGCTGTCTCGATCCTTTGAACCCGAGGATCTTCCAGAAGTTCCTCGTTATATCATCGATCCTGCCTGCATATCAATAGCAGCAACCATGACTGTTCCAGTCGGGAAGACCATCGTTCCTCGCCGACTACATGAGCAGGCCCATGATTCTAAACTGGCCAGTCACCCTGGCCGTGTCAGGATGCTGGAGATGCTGCGCCGACATTATTGGTGGCCTACCATGGTACAGGACTCTCAGAGTTATGTGGACTCTTGTCCCACTTGCACAACAACAAAAGCCGCCAACAGGAAAGCCCTGGTGCTTGCTATAGCCACTCCCAGCGCCTACGGAACCCTGGTCCAGTATTTCAACAGATTTCATCACGGATCTTACCCCATCGCAAGGTGATTTGGGTCGTAATCGACTGCTTCTCGATCATGGGGCATTCATCCCATTGATGGGTCTTCCATCAGCCCCGGAATTAGCAAAACTCTTCTTGAGAAATATCTTTCGACTTCACAGGCTCCCCAAGGAGATTGTCTCCGATCGGGTACCACAGTTTGCCACCAAGTACTGGTGCTTCCTATGTCATAAATTCAGTATTTCCTTGAGTTATACCTCTGCCTACCACCCTCAGGCCAATGGGCAGGCTGAGAGAACGAATTGGACCTTGAAAACGTTCCTACGTTCATACGTTAATGACCAACAGAATGATTGGTCAGACCTTCTCCCTTGGGCTGAGCTGTCTCATAACACTCATCTCACAGCAGCCACCAACGTGTCTACCTTTTCAGTGGTCTTTGGAAGGCAGCCCCATCTGCTTCTTCCTGTTCCTGTTACGGTTTCGTCTCCTACGTCTCTCGCAGGCAGCTGAGCGTGCTAAACGCACCTCGGATCTCCATCGACGACCTGCTCCACTCTTCCGACCTGGCCAGAAAGTTGGCTGAGTGCCCGCCATATTCGTTTCTGACTTCCGTCTCATCGGCTGGCCCCAAAGTATGTCGGTCCTTTTCCCATACTCAGAAGAGTGGGAGCCATTTCCTATCAGCTCCAGCTACCCAGGTCCATGGGCATCCACAACACGTTCCACGTGTCATTGATAAAGCCTCTTGTCCAGTCCTGGCCCTCTCGCAAAGACCCTCCAGCTCCACGCATCTTGGCAGAGCCTGATACTTCTCTGCAGGTAAGAGAAGTCCTTGATGTTCGATGACGTTGAGGTAAATGGAAGTATCTCCTAGCTTGGGAGGGCTATGGGGCTGAGAAGAACTCGTGAGAACCCTCTTAGAATATCCTTGACAAAGATCTCTTGAAGACCTTCCATAGAATCCTGAGAAACCCCAGCCACGTAGGTGGAGGCCTAGAAGGGGGGTACTGTTATGCGCCCCACCCGTGGTCGTCCCGCGCACGGGACTGCTCACCTTCAGGGTCACACAGCGGTTCTCGGTCCTGTCTCCCTCACGACACTTGCAAGTCCAGCAAGGCCCCGGTGTCCCACGGCGGCGGTCGCCGGGCCTTCGGTCGCATGCCAGGCCTCACGCCGGGCCTCGGCATCTTAGCAGCTAGACACTCCCCTACGTGCGCACACGTGGACCAGCCGCCCTGATATAGGTTCCAGGGCAGGGCCTAGTTCTGCAGCGCACCCTGCTTGAACTCTTGTTAAAAAGAAGTTCCTGGCCTCACTTCCTTGCCTTGGCAATCGGGTCGGTATGTTCCTGAGATTGCCCTTGCTTGTGTTCCTGCCTGCTTGTTCCTAGTCTCGTTCCAGGATCTTTCTGTTCCAGTTCCGTTCCTGCTTGTACCTGCTTCCTTGCCCTGCTTGTTCCAGTGTTCGTTGTTCATCTTCCTGGTCTTACCCCGGACTGACTTACTGCCAAAGACCTCAGCTTGTTCCTGACCTGCCTGCCACTTGCCAAAGACCTCAGCTTGTTCCTGACCTGCCTGCCTGCCGCCTGCCAACGACCTCAGCTTGTTCCTGAACTGCCTGCCTACCACCTACCAAAGACCTCAGCCGGTTCCAGACCTGCCTGCCTGCCTGCCGCCTGCCCAAGACCTCTGCCTGATCTTTGACCTTGCCTGACCTCTGGATCTTGACCCTTGCTTCATTGACCATTCCTTGGACTGATTCCTGGACTTTGACCTTGTTCACCTGACCTCGCTTGATTCTGGCTCTGTCCCTAGCCTTGTCCTCACCATCTCTCTATTGGTTTGCTGTCCTCCAAACTGTTCCCAGCCTTGAACCCGATGGCGCTCCTCTAATGTCTGTGGGCACGCCAAACTTATACTCTCCCAGGAGACCCTGTGAGGTCCACCTAAGTTCAAGCGGCCCGGGTATGTCCTCCTCCCTGAGGGACCACAGGCTTCCAGTGGTGAAGCTCTACACTGCCTCTGTCTCCTTCCGTGCTCCGCCCCCTGTGGACAGTTCCTGTACTGCCACAGGACAGGGGTCCACCCTGGAGTGCAACAAAAATGAAAGAAAAACAAAAATGTAATTTGTTGTCTTGAAAAACATTTTTTGCCATTGACAAAAAGCCCCCAAAACAAACAAAAAACCCCCCCTAGATTAACTCCAAACCCTTTTACCATATTTTTCTTACTTCATAGGGCAAGAACCATCCACAGTCTCTTCTGCCCTGTTGCTGGTTGCTTAGAAATGGTGTCAACAGACCTTCTACTGTACCATATTTCATCACAATATATGCTTGTTATATCAGGATCTTCATAACACTTCCACTCTATTGAAATGTGTATTCCTGATGTAAAAGTAATGCAAGAAGTATTTCATGCACATGGTTAAGTAGGCGATTTGCTGTATGTCCACAGTATCTATCTCTATAGACTTGGATAGTTATATTTAAAGTATTCCTTATTTTTCAGAATGCTACACAAGAGCTCAAGAAATGCTGTGCCACAAAGCTTAGCTTGTCATCTTGACAGATCTGAAGGAGATTAACGGTGGAATTATATTCTAAGCCCCTGAAGCTGTGCATTTGAAACGTGATATCACATCAGGCATTCTTCCTGCAAGCATACAGGGAAGATAGTCATCATCAATTCTTACTTTATCTTAATATGCAAATGTTCTAAAAATCCCAAAAAATACAATTGGACAACTGAGGACCAATGATTAAATGCAATAAGGTGAAAAATGACTAAATAACCAATGTATGGGTGTTATGAAAGTCCTGATATAACAAGCATATATTGTGATGCAATATGGTACAGTAGAGATGACAAATTAAAAATGAATTTCAAGCGCTACAGATTTGTCAATATGCCTCCAATTTTGATATGAACAGCCCACCTTGTTTTTGACCAGGATTCATCAAACTATCGCATGCGATAGGACGAGGGGCATGTTTTATGGTAATAGCTTATTTATTGCAAAGTGCACGAGAGCGAGAGAGAAAGAGAGAGAAGCTATAAGGTATTTATATCTCTATATGAGGCCCACTAGTTATGTGAGGTAAGGGTAGTAGTGTAGGGGTTAGGGGCCACTTTGACATTCAGAGACATACGAACAGAATAGTATACTCTTGTGAAGATTTGATGTCATTCGGAGTGAGGCAACTCACACAAAGATGAGATTTGTACAATGTTCTCTCAACCTAGCTTGATGGACTCTCTACCTGAGTAACATCAAGCTAGGCTGAGAGAACATTGTACAAAAGCATGCATCCTGTGATGGAAATCTTTGATGTTATGATAGACACCTATTGCTTACTTTAGAAGACTGAGTAAGACTAGCTTTTGGGTAGCAAAGGTGCTTGGGCAAATCCTGCATTTCTTACATAAATGACTTTGAAAATGGCTTTTCCCTTGTTATGTTGGAAAGTTATACATTCATCAATACTGACAAAACATACCAAGGTCTATCCTTTCATGATTCCAAAAATGACCCATCCAGGACTACAAGTTTTACACACATTGTAAACTTGCTACTCCTACCATGGATATCCACATTCTTGTTGCCATCCATATGGTCAGATTATTAAAAAAAGTCAGATGTATTTCCCATTTTGGGTCTATACTGAGTGCATAGGTCCTTGTGTTCTTACGGAGTGCTCTAGTTCCCCACAGTGGGCATCTCAACAGCCTTCTGTGTTCCAATTTATTAATGATCCCCATTGACAGGTGTTTGAGTCAAGTGAGCCTGTTTTCATTAATTTTCCTAATATGGTTGGTCAGGAAAATTTCCAAAGGTTTTCCAAAATGGAGAAATATGCCATCTGTCAGTGCAGAGGGATACATTATCATCCTTGAATAGAGCAAGAGTGATACTTGTTCTGTTTTGGTTTTGGATGTTTTATAAAATTTCTTAAAGTAGTAAACAAAACTTCAGCAACTATATGTAGTACAGTAGTGATGTGCATTCATTTTTATAACTAAAGGAAACTGCAACAAAAATACTTTTTATTTTTCCATTAGACAACCAAAAAGAAAATCCCACCAAAATTGTATTTTCCCCCATTTCCTTTCATTTTGGAAATAAAAACCCATAGGCCTGCAAGACATGATGTTGGGAATCACGCTCCCCACATCACAAATTATTATTATGAAGGTGGCTGGAGTTAATAAAATATATATCTATATCTTTTTGTTGTAATCTGAATAATTGTATAAAATACTGTGGAATATAAGAACACATAGGGGCAGATTTTAAAAGCCCTGCACACCGGCGTGCCTATTTTGCATAGGCTGCCGGCGCGCGCAGAGCCCCGGGACATGCGTAAGTCCCGGGGCTTTGTCAAAGGGGCGGGGAGGGGGTGTGTCAGGGGCGTTCCCGAAACGACGCAGCATTTTGGGGGTGTGCCGCGGCGTTTTGGGTCGGGTGACGGCGCGCCAGCAGCCCGCTGGCGCGCGCAGGTTTACATCTGCTTTTAGCAGGCGTAAATCTGCCAACAAAGGTAAGGGAGGGGGGTTTAGATTGGGCCGGGGGGTGGGTTAGGAAGGGGAAGGGAGGGGAAGGTGGGGGGGAGGGCGAAGGAAAGTTCCCTCTGAGGCCGCTCCGAAATCGGAGCGGCCTCGGAGGGAACAGGCAGCGCACGCTGGGCTCGGTGCGCGCAGTTTGCACAAATGTGCGCCCCCTTGCGCGCGCCGACCCCGGATTTTATAAGATACGCGCGGCTACGCACGTATCTTATAAAATCCAGCGTACTTTTGTTCGCGCCTGGTGCGCGAACAAAAGTACGCGATCGCGCAATTTTTTAAAATCTACCCCATAGAATTTAAGCATATGGTCCGGCCAGTTAAACTAGTTCATTTTATCATAAAAGATCTAGCAGCACAGAATAAGACTTGAAGGAATGGTTAGAAAAGAGGGGTGTGACAGGAAGGTAAACATTAACAACAAAGAGATGCTTTGAGTGAGGCCACTGAGGGAAAATGGGAGACTGCATCCTATAGAATATTCGGTAACAAAGCAAAAGGGATCTGCAAAGGATCTAGGAGAAAGAGGAGGTAGGGATTGTTTTATGATGGTCTAATTATAAGCCACATTGGTCAATTGATTTGGATTTGCAGGATATAAAAAATATGTAAAACCACCATGGAGTTGGAAGTAAGGGAGTTCATTTGAGGAGTTTACAAAGGATGGGATTACATAATGATGGATGATCTTAAAGACAGGGCAGATTTAATAGTCATAGGAAAGAGGTAAAAACGTCTGAAATAAAATATCGACTGGGAGATTTTAGATGGTGGTGGGAAGAGGATCAGAGACAGAATTGATAATATCAGAATGAAGGAAAAAGGGACAGAGCAAATCAGACTGGATGATGGGTTAGCATCTGTGGAGCAAGAGCAAACTAAGGAGAAGAGCAGTCAATAGGAAAAAGGGAAGAGCAACATTTTTTAATTTGAAGTGGAAAATAGAGGAATAAGATTAACCAGAAAGCTGAAATAGAGCTGATAAATTAGAAAAAATGATTAGGGCACTCTCTCTGCCTGGCAGAGAAAAGGAATAAGGTTTAACCAAATAGTTCAGGAAATCAGAGGTATTATGATTTGTGCCAGTGTGTTGCAGTCCCGACCGCTTCCCTTCTGTTAGGGCCCAGGCCCGCCTACCTCCGCTTCGGTGATCACCGTATTCCGCCCGCTCCGGACCCCGGGGGCTTCTCTCACTCCATGTGGCGGCCGCCATTACGGGCCTGCTTCCCTTCGGTCCCGCACGCGCGCGAGGACGTCAGTCTTGAGCGCCCAGCTCCCGGAAGCCCGGCCCCGCCCACGCTGCTGACGTCACGCCCAAGTCCCGATATAACCGGCGTTCAAACTCTCTCTCATTGCCTTGCAACGAGGTTCACAACTCCGTAGTTGCTCTCAGTTGCGTTCCTGTTGATCTCCACGTTGCCTGCTTCTGACCCCGGCTTGCTTCTGACTCCGCTTCAGCCCACTGCCTGCCTCCGACTCCGGTTTGCTTCTGACTCCGCTTCAGCCCGCTGCCTGCCTCCGACTCCGGTTTGCTTCTGACTCCGCTTCAGCCCGCTGCCTGCCTCCGACTCCGGTTTGCTTCCGACTCCGCTTCAGCCTGCAGCCAGCCTCTGACTCCGGTCTGCTTCCGACTCCGCTTCAGCCTGCAGCCAGCCTCTGACTCCGGTCTGCTTCCGACTCCGCTTCAGCCCGCTGCCTGCCTCTGACTCCAGCCTGCTTCCGACTCCGCTTCAGCCTACAGCCTGCTTCAGACTCCGGTTTGCTTCTGACCCCGCTTCACCCACTGCCTGCCTCTGTCTCCGGTTGCTACAGACTCCGCAGCCGCCCGCTGCCCTGCCTCCAGCCGGCCCTCGGCCCTGTGCAGCCGGTTCCCTGCCTCCCGGGTACCTTGGACTTCCTATCCTTTCTGCTTGCTCAGGTCCCGGCCTACGCCCATCTCAGCCTCTGGACTTTCTGTGTCAGCTCCTAGTCCCGAGGACCCGGGACCCTACGGGCTCCTCCCGGGGGGTCCCTGGTTCCTGGGTGAACCCTTCCAGCTTGTGGCTCCGCCCCCCCGGCCTACCCTGTCTCCCTAGGTAGGTCGGCCCAAGGGTCCACTATCTCTCCAGCAGCATCAAACTGCAACAGTTTGCAAGGCCATGGACTCGGTGGAGGCCCCAAGCCTGCAGGCCATCCCGGGGATGGCACAACGCCTCCAGCAGCAACAGCACTGTATCAACACGCTTGCTGCTACCATGGAACAGCTGGTCTCCCGCCTGGAGGCTACTCCTCCGGACCCGCCTTCAGCCCCTCCTCCGGCTCCAGCACCCAGTTCGGCATCAGTGACTCAGCTACCCACGCCGACCCGGTATGCCGGGGATATCAAGACATGCCGTGGCTTTTTGAATCAATGCTACGTGCGCTTTGCCCTTCTGCCTGCGCAGTTTCCCTCAGACACAGTTAAAGTAGCATATATATTCTCGCTATTGGATGGTAAGACACTTGACTGGGCTTCACCCATGTGGGAGCGTCAGGACCCCTTGTTACAGAATCTGCAGGAATTCGTTCTCAACTTTCGTCTCGCTTTTGATGATCCTGCACGCCAGACCACCGCAGCCTCGGAGCTCTTGCACCTCAGGCAAGGGACACGCTCGGTGGCCGATTACACCATAGACTTTCGCACCCTGGCCATGGAAGTTGGCTGGTGGGATGATTGCCTTAGGGGAATCTTCCTGGAGGGGCTTGCCAGCCGCATCAAGGATGAGTTAGCAGACCGAGACCTCCCGGAGGACTTAAATGACTTAATTGACATCGCCGGCAGGGTGGATCGCCGCCTTCAGCAGCGGGATAAGGAGACCCGCTCCTACCGTAAAACACCACCACTGTCGTCCGCTGCCACTAGAACCCCGGCACCTAAGGGTCTTCCTGCCTCTGCCAACAGTGGAGAACCCATGCAGCTGGGCAGATCTCCACTAACTCCCGAAGAAAGGAGGAGGTGCCGCTCGCAGGGCCTCTGTCTCTACTGCGGAGGCAAGGGGCACTTCCTCGCCAATTGCCTGGAACGTCCGGGAAACGACCGTGCCTAGGTTATACCGAGGAGCTACACCTAGGCCCTACAGGATCAGCTCCTCTATGCACTTTGCCAGTGACTCTTAAATACCCCGGTGGGGAGCTCCAGATTCGGGCTTTCATTGACTCTGGTGCTGAGGGGAATTTCATTGTGGCCGATCTGGTGAATCAGCTGTCTCTTCCCACGCAACGAAAGGTTCCTCCGCTGCGGATTTCCTCTATCCGGGGCACGCTGCTCCCTGGAACCATCACCTGCTCCACGGCCCCTTTGACTCTCCAGACAGGCTTGTTCCATTCAGAAGAAATCTCCCTGCTAGTCTTGGAATGAGCTGTGCACCCCCTGGTCCTTGGACTACCGTGGTTACGACAGCATTCACCCGTTATTCAATGGGATAACTTTCAACTAACCCAATGGAGTCCCTTTTGTTTTGAACATTGTTTACGCCTCCCATGCCCACTGAAAACCTTGCACCTCTGTTCCTATCTTCTGCTGCCCGAGCCATATCGAGAGTTCGCCAACGTCTTCTCCAAAGAGATGGCTGAAATACTTCCACAACACCGACCTTTTGATTGCCCGATTGACTTGCTACCGGGCACCACGCCTCCCCGTGGCTGGGTGTATCCTTTGTCTTTGCCAGAGATTGCTGCCATGTCTCAGTATGTGACTGAGAACCTTGCCAAAGGCTTCATTCGCCCCTCTCGTTCGCCCGCCGGAGCCGGCTTCTTCTTTGTAGCCAAGAAGGAAGGCTCCCTCCGTCCATGTATAGACTATCGTGGCTTGAATGCCATCACCAAGCGGGACCGTTATCTGCTTCCCCTGATTTCTGAGCTTTTGGATCGCCTTCAGGTAGCAGGCATCTTCACCAAGCTAGACCTCCGAGGGGCCTATAACCTCGTCCGTATTCGCCCCGGGGATGAGTGGAAGACGGCCTTTAATACCAGGGATGGGCATTACGAGTACCTAGTAATGCCCTTTGGACTCTGCAATGCCCCGGCCATCTTCCAGAACCTCATGAACGAGGTCCTACGCAACATGCTCCACTCTCATGTGATTGTCTATCTTGATGACGTGCTTATCTTCTCCAGAGATCTGGATACTCACCGCCACCACGTCACACAAGTTCTGCAGGCTCTCCGAGACAATCACCTCTACACCAAGCTTGAAAAATGTGTTTTTGAAGCTGAGGCCCTGCACTTCCTGGGGTATATCATTTCTTCCACAGGCTTCCGGATGGACCCCGAAAAAGTATCTGCCATAACTAGATAGCCTCAACCCAGGGGTCTCAAGGCCCTCTAGAGATTCTTGGGCTTCGCTAACTTTTATAGACATTTTATTCCACAGTACTCGCATCGGGTTGCTCCCCTTACTGCCTTGACCCGCAAGGGAGCCAACACCAAGAACTGGCCTGATGCTGCGGTCGCAGCCTTCACTGACTTGAAAGAGGCATTTCTCACGGACACCTGTCTCCGTCATCCAGATCCGGCAAAACCTTTCATCGTCGAGGTCGATGCCTCCAGCATAGCCGTCGGGGCGGTCCTCAGTCAACACTCCGATTCCGGACAACTCTTGCCGTGCTCCTACTTCTCCAGGAAGTTCTCCCCCTCCAAGACAAATTATTCCATCGGCGACAAAGAGCTGTTGGCAATCAAACTCACGTTTGAAGAATGGAGACAATGGCTCGAGGGGGCAAGACACACGACCACCGTATATACGGATCACAAAAACTTAGAGTTTTTGTCCCAGGCTCAACGGTTAAACCCTCGTCAAGCCCGCTGGGCCATGTTCTTTAGCCGCTTTGACTTTATCCTACAGTACCGGCCGGCGGCCAAGAATCTCTGAGCTGATGCTCTCTCACGGACCTCCCTATCCGAGGAAGACCAAGAACCTCCACAGTACATTCTAGATCCTAGTAAGGTTCGCCTGTCTGCCCTGATGGTCCTCTCCCAAGATAGGACCGTGGTCCCCCGATGAGATCGTTTAAAGACATTACGCTGGGCTCATGACTCCCTCACTGGAGGGCACGCAGGACGAGAGAGAACATTGGAACTCCTTAATCACTTTTACTGGTGGCCCAACATGCGTCAGGATGTTCGCGTCTATGTTAGTTCCTGCCCCACCTGTGCTCGTCAAAAGCCCAGTCCCGGACCCCCGTGCAGTCTCCTACAGCCTCTGCCAGTTCCCACAGAGCCCTGGACCCATCTCGCCACAGATTTTATGGTGGACTTGCCTCCATCTCGCGGTCAAACGGTTATCTGGGTCACCGTCGACCGTTTCTCCAAGATGGTGCACCTTGTTCCATTGACTAAGTTGCCCTCTGCACCCGAACTGGCTCTCCTCTTTGCCCAGCATATTTTCAGGCTACACGGCCTCCCGCAAGACATAGTTTCCGACCGGGGGCCCCAGTTTGTCGCACGTTACTGGAGGGCTCTCTGTAAATGCTTCAAAGTGAAGCTCAGCTTTTCTTCGGCTTTCCACCCGCAGAGTAACGGGCAGTCTGAAAGGATGAATCAGTCTCTGAAAACCTACCTTCGAGCCTTCACCAATGAAAATCAAGACAACAGGTCAGAATTGCTGCCCTGGGCCGAGTTTGCCTATAACAATCAAGCTCATGCTGCCACCGGGCTCTCACCTTTCCAGTTAGTATACGGGAAACAGCTGAGACCTCCGCTTCCCATCGCTACTCCCAGTGCCTCTCCAGCTGCCCAGTTAACGGCTCGACAGCTACAGACCTTGTGGCAGAAGACCCAGAACAAACTGATCCGCTCAGCCTCTTCTGCCAAACAGGCGGCTGATCGCCACCGACGACCGGCTCCCACCTATCAGCCAGGAGACCGGGTTTGGCTCAGCACCAAAAACATCCATCTCCGCCTCCCCTCACGAAGATTTGCGCCCAGGTTCTGTGGGCCATTCCGGATCGCCGAGATAGTGGGCTCGGTCTCATATCGGCTGAGGTTGCCGTCCTCGCTTCGAGTCCACAATGTTTTCCACGTATCCCTGCTAAAGCCCGTAGTTCTCTCTCGCTACCACCAAAGACCTCCGGATCCTTCGCCTACTACCATCGACAATGATCCTACTTACCAGGTACGCGAGGTCCTGGATGTTCGATTCTACAACCAAAGTTGGGGAGTATCTGCTCGCATGGGAAGGTTGCGGCGACTAGGACAACACCTGGGAGCCCAGCTGTAACATCCTGGACAAATCCTTGTTGCAACAGTTCCACCGTGACCACCCGGAGAAACCCGGTCCTCTCAAGAGGGGCCGTAAAGGGGGGGGTACTGTTGCGGTCCCTTCTGTTAGGGCCCAGGCCCGCCTACCTCCGCTTCGGTGATCACCGCATTCCGCCCGCTCCGGACCCCGGGGGCTTCTCTCACTCCACGTGGCGGCCACCATTACGGGTCTGCTTCCCTTCGGTCTGCGCGCGCACGTCCGTCTTGAGCGCCCAGCTCCCGGAAGCCCGGCCCCGCCCGCGCTGCTGACATCACGCCCAAGTCCCAATATAACCGGCGTTCAAACTCTCTCTCATCGCCTTGCAACGAGGTTCACAACTCCGTAGTTGCTCTCAGTTGCGTTCCTGTTGATCTCCACGTTGTCTGCTTCTGACCCCGGCTTGCTTCTGACTCCGCTTCAGCCCGCTGCCTGCCTCTGACTCCGCTTCAGCCCGCTGCCTGCCTCCGACTCTGGTTTGCTTCTGACTCCGCTTCAGTCCGCTGCCTGCCTCCGACTCCGGTTTGCTTCTGACTCCGCTTCAGCCTGCAGCCAGCCTCTGACTCCGGTCTGCTTCCGACTCCGCTTCAGCCCGCTGCCTGCCTCCGACTCCGGTTTGCTTCTGACTCCGCTTCAGCCTGCAGCCAGCCTCTGACTCCGGCCTGCTTCCGACTCTGCTTCAGCCTACAGCCTGCTTTAGACTCCGGTTTGCTTCTGACCCCGCTTCACCCACTGCCTGCCTCTGTCTCCGGTTGCTACAGACTCCACAGCCGCCCGCTGCCCTGCCTCCAGCCGGCCCTTGGCCCTGTGCAGCCGGTTCCCTGCCTCCCGGGTACCTTGGACTTCCTATCCTTTCTGCTTGCTCAGGTCCCGGCCTACGCCCATCTCAGCCTCTGGACTTTCTGTGTCAGCTCCTAGTCCCGAGGACCCGGGACCCTACGGGCTCCTCCCAGGGGGTCCCTGGTTCCTGGGTGAACCCTTCCAGCTTGTGGCTCCGCCCCCCGGCCTACCCTGTCTCCCTAGGTAGGTCGGCCCAAGGGTCCACTATCTCTCCAGCAGCATCAAACTGCAACACAGTGTCTATACCTTAAAAATGAACTAACACAAGTTATTAACCTGTTTCTGTCCTTAGAGAACCTTTCAATATCAGGAACTGTCTTTTAAAAGTACTTCAGTATGAAGAGACACTGAGAAAATATGGAAAATAAGCTTTGTCATAGCCATATGTTGTCTATAACTTCAAAATTTTTAAAGTGATGTGACTAATCTAATATGTTTTTCTCAATTTCACATCACAGTCAGAAAAGTGTTCATGTCTAGTGTAAGACTAATCTAACTGGCATATCACTCAGTTTACACAAACAGGTAATTCACTGAAGGTTAAAGGACTTATAAATGATTGAAAGTTAGTTATAGAAAATACGGTATTTGTGGTGTAATATATCAGAAATCTTCAAATGAGAATTACTGAAGCAAGAACCAAATATTCCAAATGTAATTGTTTCTTGCCCTTCTATTTCACAAGAATGTGCTATATGGTTTAATGACTTTAATCTGTTTTGCTAACATGCACTTTTCTAAGATTACTTATAATAAAAGCAAAGAACAAAAAAGTCAACCATCATTGAATTTGATAATGGACTGTAGAATTCAAAGCTTTTCTTTAATGTTTGGGTGTATCTGTTTTTTTATTTACTGAAGAGTAGACCAGCAGGAATAAGCTCGCTCTTTAAAACTATAAAACCTACTTCAGGCCACAAGGCTTTACATTAAGCAAAAAATGAAGAACCATGCTGCTAGAATCCTTCTATGCAATCAAAAAATTGCCATTTATTTTTTGTAGCTCCCATGACACAAAACTACTCGTAAAATGTTAATAATCAGAGTAATATTTTTAGACAAAACCAATAGAGCTGAGGCATGATTGTTGATCTCTCTAGGAGTAAGACCCAAGGAAAATCTTAAAGTTATCAAATTATATTGTTATGTTGCTTCTACTTAAAACTGTTTATACTTTGTAATGTGAAACTGCAAAACATCTTGTTTATAAGCAAATTCCCTAATATACTGTAACTCATTCTGGATAAATCTCGTAATCAAAAAGACAACAATTTAATCCACGTAATAAATAAATGTGAAACTACTGTTCAGAAGCTTACAATTAATTATAAGGTGGTGGTCAAAGCTAGCCAAGAAGGGGACAGGTTTGGGGATCTTTCTTAGCAAGAGATTACTATCAGGAAAAAAGAAAAATCAGAAAAATACTTCACTGAAGAGGGTCTCAATATTTTTGCATCCTGTTACTTTTGGTGCGCTGTACAGGATTAGTATCTAATGGAGAAGATCATTTCAAGTCGACTTTAGGACCAGGTTACTAAACTATTTTCAGGTTTCTAAAAATGACCTAAAAGCAGAGGATTTTGAGCATCCTTGGGATAGATATGATGGGGAAAGGGTTCAAAGGTCAGGTAAGAGACAAGATATGGGGAGGGGGATTGTGATTGGTGTTGATGTTGATGTTGGGTCACATATGGGAATTTATACGTTCATCTACCCAAAGTGAAAAAATCTCAACTGGGTAAACTTCATGGGCCCATTTGATCTCTTAACTGCCATCATCTACTATGAAATGGAGTAGTCAACATTTGATTTGTATGAGCGTTCTTGAAGAGATTTTTGATTGATATGAGTCATATGATGTATAGGAATCATACAATAATGATGTGGATAATTGTGGCCTACAAACAATATATACAAGAGACATTATAAATGATAAAAGGATGGTAATTTTGGTTGCATCTTCTTTTGCAATTTCAACTGCAATACTTGAAATTGTTTTATGGTACTACACAGCTAATAGGATAGTTTGAGTCAGGAGATATTGGAATTAACTGTTGCACGCTCCGGTCACATTGGCACCGCAACTGGACCTGCTCACCTCACGCGGCTCTCCACGAGCGCTGGTCTTTCCGCCGCCGCTAGCTCCCAATGCCCGTGGCATTCTGTGGTTCTCTCGGGCCTTCAAGGCCCTCTGTCTCTCTTGGCTCCTCATGCCGGGGGTCGGCGTCTTGCATGGTGTCGGCTCTGCCCCTAGGCTTGCGCACATGGACTGTGGTTCCCTTTAAAGGGCCTGGCGTGGGAACCTGGTCCACGGCGCCAGGAAATGATGTCACATAACCAAAGTATAAGAGGTGTTGCTCTCCCCCCCAGAACCTCGCCTTGGCAATTGGATTGACACCATTGGTGCTCTAGTTTGCCTCAAGTGTTCCAGTGTCTTCTGTTCTAGCATCTCCTGTTCAGTGTCTCCTGTTCCAGAGGCTCTTCATTCCCTGTGTCTCCATGTGTTCATGTAGTCTTCTCAAGTAGTACCTCTTCGGACTGACCTCTGGTATTGACCTCTCCCTGCTTGACCATTCTTCTATCTGCTGCATGGAACTGACTTCTGCCTGCCTGACCATTCTTCTGTCTGCCACCTGGAAATGATACAGCCTGCCTGACCATTCTGTCTGCTGCCTGGAACTGATCACTGCCTGCCTGACCATTCTTCTGCCTGCCACCTGGAACTGACCTCTGCCTGCCTGACCATTCTCCGTCTGACCATCTGTAACTGAACCTGGTATTGACCCCTGCTTTGGCTGACTATTTCTGGACTGGCTCGGACCCTTGCGTTTCACTCGGACATTCTCTTCTGGCCTACTGTGACTACCAGACCAACCTGCTTGGAAACTCAACATGGCTCCCATTTGACTAGCCCCGCAGGTGCTGCCTGTCTCGCCCAGAGAACCTCCCTAGACTGCTACCTCCCTGAGGTTTCCGGAGCTTCCAGTTTGGGTCTAGTCCATCCATTCTGCATCAGCCACACACCGTTGCTCGTGGTGGGCACACCTCTCCACAATCTCCAGGAGACCACCAGAGACCCGCCTAAGTCCAGGTGGTCCGAGTACCCAAGGGCTCAACTTGCAGAAACCCCGGACTGTTATTGGTGAAGCTTGTTAGCCTCTGACTCCTTGTGTGCTCCACCTCCTTGTGGCAGGTGCTCTCTGGGTCTGACCAGAGGGCTGTACCAATCCTGCATCAAGCCAAGGGTCCACCTCCAGCACAACACTAACCTACAGTAATGAGGTTTACATGAGATTTTTTTAAAATTAACTTGAGAAGTGAGGTTCAAAGGAGCAATCGAGTTAGCATTTTGAATCGTGGAGCAGATTTATATGCATATGAGTGTAAGTATTTTGTTTTAACTAGAAGTTATAAATTGTTTGTTGTGGATAAGAATGACAATGTGAATGCTGAGAGTCACTTTGAAAAGTTATATAAAGAAGGCGCTTGGGGCCGCTTGGCAATATTGATCATAATATGATCAAATTTGATTTAATGACTGGAAGACGAACAGTGTGCAAATCCAAGGCTCTTGTGCTAAACTTTCAAAAGGGAAACTTTGATAAAATGAGAAAAAATTGTTAGAAAAAAACTGAAAGGAGCAGCTACAAAAGTAAAAAATGTCCAAGAGGCGTGGTCATTGTTAAAAAATACCATTCTAGAAGCACAGTCCAGATGTATTCCACACATTAAGAAAGGTGGAAAGAAGGCAAAATGATTACCGGCATGGTTAAAAGGGGAGGTGAAAGAAGCTATTTTAGCCAAAAGATCTTCATTCAAAAATTGGAAGAAGGATCCAACAGAAGAAAATCGGATAAAGCATAAACGTTGGCAAGTTAAATGTAAGACATTGACAAGACAGGCTAAGAGAGAATTTGAAAAGAAGTTGGCTGTAGAGGCAAAAACTCACAGTAAAAACCTTTTTAAATATATCCGAAGCAGAAAGCCTGTGAGGGAGTCAGTTGGACCTTTAGATGATCAAGGGGTTAAAGGGGTACTTAGAGAAAATAAGGCCATCGCGGAAAGATTAAATGATTTCTTTGCTTCGGTGTTTACTGAAGAGGATGTTGGGGAGGTACCCGTAATGGAGAGGGTTTTCATGGGTAATGATTCAGATGGACTGAATCAAATCACGGTGAACCTAGAAGATGTGGTAGGCCTGATTGACAAACTGAAGAGTAGTAAATCACCTGGACCGGATGGTATACACCCCAGAGTTCTGAAGGAACTAAAAAATGAAATTTCAGACCTATTAGTAAAATGATATTAGTAAAAATTTGTAACCTATCATTGAAATCATCCATTGTACCTGAAGACTGGAGGATAGAAAATGTAATCCCAATATTTAAAAAGGGCTCCAGGGGCGATCCGGGAAACTACAGACCGGTTAGCCTGACTTCAGTGCCAAGAAAAATAGTGGAAAGTGTTCTAAACATCAAAATCACAGAACATATAGAAAGACATGGTTTAATGGAACAAAGTCAGCATGGCTTTACCCAGGGCAAGTCTTGCCTCACAAATCTGCTTCACTTTTTTGAAGGAGTTAATAAACATGTGGATAAAGTTGAACCGGTAGATGTAGTATACTTGGATTTTCAGAAGGCGTTTGACAAAGTTCCTCATGAGAGGCTTCTAGGAAAAGTAAAAAGTCATGGGATAGGTGGCGATGTCCTTTCGTGGATTGCAAACTGGCTAAAAGACAGGAAACAGAGAGTAGGATTAAATGGACAATTTTCTCAGTGGAAGAGAGTGGACAGTGGAGTGTCTCAGGGATCTGTCTTGGAACCCTTACTTTTCAATAGATTTATAAATGATCTGGAAAGAAATACGACGAGTGAGATAATCAAATTTGCAGATGACACAAAATTGTTCAGAGTAGTTAAATCACAAGCAGATTGTGATAAATTGCAAGAAGACCTTGTGAGACTGGAAAATTGGGCATCCAAATGGCAGATGAAATTTAATGTGGATAAGTGCAAGGTGATGCATATAGGGAAAAATAACCCATGCTATAATTACACAATGTTGGGTTCCATATTAGGTGCTACAACCCAAGAAAGAGATCTAGGCATCATAGTGGATAACACATTGAAATCGTCGGTTCAGTGTGCTGCGGCAGTCAAAAAAGCAAACAGAATGTTGGGAATTATTAGAAAAGGAATGGTGAATCCAATGGAAAATGTCATAATGCCTCTGTATCGCTCCATGGTGAGACCGCACCTTGAATACTGTGTACAATTCTGGTCGCCGCATCTCAAAAAAGATATAATTGCGATGGAGAAGGTACAGAGAAGGGCTACCAAAATGATAAGGGAATGGAACAGCTCCCCTATGAGGAAAGACTAAAGAGGTTAGGACTTTTCAGCTTGGAGAAGAGACGACTGAGGGGGGATATGATAGAGGTGTTTAAAATCATGAGAGGTCTAGAACGGGTAGATGTGAATCGGTCATTTACTCTTTCAGATAATAGAAAGACTAGGGGGCACTCCATGAAGTTAGCATGGGGCACATTTAAAACTAATCGGAGAAAGTTCTTTTTTACTCAACGCACAATTAAACTCTGGAATTTGTTGCCAGAGAATGTGGTTCGTGCAGTTAGTATAGCTGTGTTTAAAAAAGGATTGGATAAGTTCTTGGAGGAGAAGTCCATTACCTGCTATTAAGTTCACTTAGAGAATAGCCACTGCCATTAGCAATGGTTACATGGAATAGACTTAGTTTTTGGGTACTTGCCAGGTTCTTATGGCCTGGATTGGCCACTGTTGGAAACAGGATGCTGGGCTTGATGGACCCTTGGTCTGACTCAGTATGGCATTTTCTTATGTTCTTATGTTCTTATGTTCTTATGAAAGGGTTTCACTCACATTTGCAATATGCATGAAGACAAGTATAAATAGAAAATGGATGGGATTTTTGGATTTTTTTGTTTTGGTTGTTTGAATGGTTAGGTTACGTGATATGAAATAAATTTTGGTGTGATTTGTATATGAGAATTAATGTGGCTTGAGGTGACTAGAAGGGAGATATGAGATGGTGTTGGAAAGAGGATCAGAGACAGAATTGATAATATCAGAATGAAGGAAAAAAGGACAGAGCAAATAAGACTGAATGTTGTGTTAGCATCTGTGGAACACGAGCAAATTAAGGAGAGGAGCAGTCAATAGGAAAAAGGGGGGGACAACATTTTTTAATTAGAAAGTTGAAGTGGAAAATAGCAGAATAAGGTTGGTATGAGTAAGCGCATCATGAGAGTGGATGTGTGATAAGGTTCAAACATTTTTTTAGTGGGCTGTTATAGAAAGGATTTTTTGTCCTGCTGGTATGAGTTTGCGGAAAAGGATTGCCAGGTATATGATAACAGAATATATAGGAATAAAATAAGTTTCTAGTGAAAGGGTGTAGATTTATGATATATAGGGCCGGATTTTCAAAAGGTTACATGCGCCGGGCCTATTTTAACAAGGCCCGGCGGTGCGTGTAAAGCTCCGGGACACATGTAAGTCCCAGGGCTTTACAAAAGGGGTGGGGCGTGGGCTGTCCAGGGGCAGGGCATGGGTGGGGCCAGAGGCCTGCAACACAGCGGCCATTGCCGCTGTGTCAAGGGATCACGTGCCAGCAGCCTGCCAGTACACGCGTCTTGCACCTGCCTGGAGGCAGGCGCAAAAGGTAGGATAAAACTTTTGGGGGGTTAGAGTAGGGCTGGGGGGGGAAAGGTTAGGGGAAGGGGTGGGAAGGTCAGGCTAGGGGGAAGGGAACGGAGGAAGGCAGCACGGCTCAGCGCGCACAAGTTGCACAATTGTGCACCCCTTTGCACGCGCCAACCCTGGATTTCATAACATGCGCGCGCCTTCGCGCGCATGTTATAAAATCGAGCATACATGTGCATGCGCCGGGTATCGCACGCACATGTAGGCCACGCACACATGTTATAAAATCTACCCCATAATGTATAAAAGTTCTCTTTCCATACCAGAAGGATAGTGATGAAAGATGTGCATAGGATGTGACCAAGGTATTATCCTTAGGAATTAAGCATGAGATACACTCATGTATTTGAACATTTTATTGTGGTAATTAGTGAGGGTCTAAGATATTGAGACATAACATATAATGTAAACAATGTAAGGTTAAGTGAATTTTATTTCTAAACATGTATATATGTATTTTATATTGTAGTGAATGTATGAGGAAAATCTATGTAATATGGATTTTGACTTGAAAGAGAGTATGGAATTAAGATGTATTGCTATATTGGAATTTAACATTTATAAAATACTCCTTATTAGACTTATTCCATGAGGATAAGTGAGTACTGATTCTTGTAATAAGGGAGAATAGCCTTCTATACATCTCACCTAAATTAAGCAAGACAAAAGAGCTTGAAATTCAAGAAGCAGCTAAAAATTACCCCATCTCCCTAGATCTAGGCATCCTCATAGATTGAGAATTCTCAATGAAATCATGCGTTAAAAAAATCATAAGCGATGGCTATTTTAAATTAAATATCCTCAAAAGATTAAAACCCCTCCTATTCCCAAAAGATTTCAGAACTGTTTTACAGGCACTTGTCTTGTCAAGAGTAGACTACTGCAATTCACTATTTTTAGGCCTACCCGCAAATATTACAAGACCATTGCAACTGCAGAACTCAGCAGCTAGACGTTTGACAGGAACTAGAAGATCCGAACATATCACCCCAATATTAAAAGAACTTCACTGGCTACCGGTCAAATACAGGGCCCAACATAAAATCTTGTCCCTAATTCATAAAACCCTCTACAATGAAAAATTGAATGGCTAACTTCAACACTTCATTTCTACATCCCTTCAAGAATTACTAGATCAACCGGAACAGGGATGTTGCCAATTCCTTCCCCTGAAATTGCGCATTTAAATAATGTAAGAGAACTTTCTCTAATGCTGGACCCCAACTATGGAACTCTATTCCACAGGAATTACGATTAGAAGCAGACATCAAATTATTTAAAAAGGGCATTAAAACTTGACTTTTTAAACAAGCCTTCCAAGAGCTGTTAACATACAGGCCGATACAGTAAGGGCGCGTAAGAAAAAGTGCGGCAGTGCCAGGTGCACCCTCATTTGCAACACGCACAGTCCGGATCACATACCGCTCGATACAGTATTTAAATGGCATGCAAATGCAAGCCGCGTCCAAAGCGCGTCCAAGAAGCGTCCATGAAGCGCAATCCGTTTTACTGTATAGGCGCTATACAGCGCCTATACAATATCCTGGGTGCGCTGGAACCTGTCATTTCAAACGTCATTTCAAATGACGTTTGAAATGACAGGTACCAGGAAGTGGATGGTTCTCCTACAGAACCCGCTGCCTTGAGCGCCCGGTGCCAGCAAGCCCCAGCAGCTGGCGATCGGAGGCAGGGAGTGCAACAAAGCACCCTCCTTTGGACGGGCAAGAGAGACGAAATTTCACAGTCCCAAACCAAACCAATCGTCAGGCAAGCACCAGCAGAGAGAATGAAATTTCACATTCCCAAACAAAACCAACCCAATCCAATCCAAGTCCCAGCAAAGAGATGAAATTTCACAGTTCCAAACCAAACCAACCCAATCCAATCCAAGCCCCAGCAGAGAGAGACAATATCTCACAGTCCCAAACCAACCCAATCCAAGCCCCAGCAGAGAGAGACGGAATTTCACAGTCCCGGGCAAACTTTCCCCCAGCCCCCGCTCACCTGCCCTGGCTGCGGCCATGCAAGCCCCCAGCAGGAGCAGTAGAAGGGCGTCAAGAGAAAGCGGCTTCAGCAGCCCGGGGCGGATCAGGCGCTCCCCATGCGAGGCGGCTTCCAGCAGCCCCGCCGGCGAAGGTGAATACGTGCACGCCTGTACGTCCAATATGGGCACTCAAGACTGTGAAGGTGCATGCGCACATGCCGTGACCTGAGCGCCCGGCTGGACGTCGGAGGTCACGGCGTGCGCGTATTCACCTTCGCCGGCGGAGCTGCTGGAAGCCGCCTCGCATGGGGAGTGCCCGATCCGCTGAAGCCGCTCTCTCTCGTTGTAAACCGATTTGATATGCTCGCATGAAAAGTCGATATATAAAAATTATTAAATAAATACATAAATAAATGTAGAAAAGTAGGCACAACCTGGTTTTTAAATACCAGAGGATATGCGTGTGGCCAGGCCCTGAGTGTGCCGAGCGCATTTTATAAAGGGCTCGGTATGTGCAGACGTGCTGGGCCAGTGCAAAGGGGTGGGCCAGAGGGCGGGGTCTGGGCAGGGAAGGGAGGATCGGGGGCCGACCAAGAAAGCAGCCATTAGGCTCTGTCCCAGGGAAGCGCTGGCCAGTGCACGGTACTTAATTCTCCTCCAAAGAGGAAGTAAGTACTGAAACAAAAGAAAAATTAGGGTACCTAGGATTAGTTTAGGGGTCAGGGAGGAGAGGGGAAAAGGGAGGAAGTGTATGTAGGGGTATAGGAAAATTATTTCCCAGTCCGCTCCTTAATTGGAGTGGACTGGGAGGGAACTGGGCAAAGGCCTGATCGCTTCACCATGCATATTTTCAAAATCCCCCCCTCCCCCGCACACACGAGTCGCACCCTGTCCACCGATTATAAAATCGGGCGCGCATGTGCACACGGATATGGTATTTTATAACATGCGCGTGTGTTATAAAATTGGAGCATCTATGTGTGCATGGCAGGAACCGCGCACACATAGATGCACGCTCATGGGTTTTAAAATCGACCCCTTAGTGTGTTTTTGTGTGCACACCCATGTGTGTGTGTGGGGGGGGGGGAGGGGGGAGGGTGAGATGCACTGCGTAATCAGCACAATCATACTTTATTTTAAGAAGTATATTAGTATGTTCAGAAGTGTGCACTATGATGTACATGTAGACTTTTCCACAGTTTAGGCAGTTATGAAATTACCCTTCCATTGCTGTATATATAACTCAAATCTGCTTGTGTGAGAAAAAAATGTTGATTTATACCAGTTGTTTAATTTGCTATTATTATAAACTACCTCTGTTTGGAAATAAAATTCAATAAAATTCTTCTATGCAGTATATACCAAGCAATGTCCTGAGCAAAGAATTCTATGCATAAGGGTTGTCCAAGCTGTCAGCAGGTTGACTGTTAGTCTACTTAACTGTGAATCAGGGAACACAGTCATGTTGATTCTTGTCTTCTAATGATAGGGGCATACAAACCATTGAAGAGTTATTTTATGTACCTCATTTTGTTAACTGTGGAAAGATTGTTCGACCCCACCTCTGCTTTGATTTTGAAGTTACCCACCAGCTACTAGCTTTGTGAAAAAGTGCAAAAATATGCTCACTCTCTCTCCTCCAGTCCCTACTACCTACTACCCACCCATTATACGCAAATCTTTATTGAAAACTATTCATTCCAGAATTCTTCAATTTCTGAGTTCCTCATTGTTCTGTAAACAATAAGAGTAGGAAACACTGGTGAAGAAAACTTTCATTTTACAAATCTATTCTTCTGTCAGGTCAGCTTTTGTTTAATTCAGTACTCTTCTTTTGTTCACGTTTTTTCTTACACAGAGTTGCAATCCAAACTCTTTAGTATTTTCTATATGAAAAAGCATTTAACAAACCACTCAGATTCCATTGTATTCTAGTATTTAACACTTATGGCAAAAATGAAGAGAGGAAACGTAATAAATGTCTTCCTGTCCTTCCCTAGAAATCTAAGAAACCCTGGCTGCCAGTAGAGTAAAGATGAAAAAAATACTGTCCTGTTGTAACAAAAGATTAGGGCTGAAATGCGAATAACCAGATTAAAATGTTTAAAGGACTGTGTGTACAAGAGGAAGAAAGGAAATGGCTTTGCACAGTGCACATTGGATTAGAGATCCACCATGCTCTAATAAAATAATTCAAGATTGGCGAGGACTGGTCATAAAGAAGTCCTTCCATTTCTGTTTTCTTTCCAATGAGATGCAGTGCAATGTAAGTATTTGTTTTAAAAAAATGTTTAACTTTTCATGCAACATTTTGAATGAATGGGGTTTTGGGGCAGATTTTAAAACCTGTGCACAAATGTAATCCCGATTTTATAATATGCGTGTGCAGCCGCGCGCATATTATAAAATCAGGGGTCGGCGCGTGCAAGGGGGGTGCATACTAGGGATGTGAATCGTTTTTTGACGATTTAAAATATCGTCCGATATATTTTAAATCGTCAAAAATCGTTAGAGCCGCGATACAATAACAATTCCCCTGATTTATCGTCAAAAAATCGTAAATCGGGGGAAGGGGGAGGGGAAGGGGGAGGGCGGGAAAACCGGCACACTAAAACAACCCTAAAACCCACCCCGACCCTTTAAAATAAATCCTCCACCCTCCTGAACCCCCCCAAAATGCCTTAAATTACCTGGGTTCCAGAGGAAGGGTCCCGGTGTGATCTTTTACTCTCGGACCTCCGTGCGTTGTAGAAATGGCGCCGGCGCTACCTTTGACCTGTCATACAGGTCAAAGGTAGCACCGGCGCCATTTTATTTTTTTGTACCCCGACGTCAGGAGCGTAGGAGATCGCTCCCGGACCCCCGCTGGACCCGCAGGGACTTTTGGCCAGCTTGGGGGGGCCTCCTGACCCCCACAAGACTTGCCAAAAGTCCAGCGGGGGTCCGGAACGACCTCCTGCAGTCGAATCGTGTTGCCGTACGGCCGGCGCCATTTTGCGCAAAATGGCGCCGGCGCTACCTTTGACCTGTATGACAGGTCAAAGGTAGCGCCGGCGCCATTTCTACAACGCACGGAGGTCCGAGAGTAAAAGATCACACCGGGACCCTTCCTCTGGACCCCAGGTAATTTAAGGCATTTTGGGGGGGTTCGGGAGGGTGGGGGATTTATTTTAAAGGGTCGGGGTGGGTTTTAGGGATGTTTTAGTGTGCCGGTTTTCGATTTACACGATTTACACGATTTACACGATATTTAAAAAACCCAAACTGCGACGATCCTATTCCCTCCCCCTCCCAGCCGAAATCGATCGTTAAGACGATCGATCACACGATTCACATCTCTAGTGCACACTAGTGCACCTTGCGTGCGCTGAGCCCTAGGGGAGCCCCGATGGCTTTCCCCGTTCCCTCTGAGGCCGCTCTGAAATCGAAGCAGCCAAGGAGGGAACTTTCCTTCGCCCCCATCCCCCCACATTCCCCTCCCTTCCCCTACCTGTCCCACCCCCCAGCCCAAAAAAAATACTCCCATACCTTTATCCCAGAAGTTATGCCTGCAGGCCCAGCAGGTGAAGAGAGGCCTCTGGCCATGCCCCTGCCCCACCTCCAGACCGCCCCACCCCGCCCACACCCCGCCCCCAGACCACCCATTTTTTCAAGCCCTGGGACTTACGCGCATCCCGAGGCTTTATGTGCGCCGCCGGGCCTTTTGAAAATAGACCCAGCGCGCATAACCCCCCCCCCCCACACACACACACACACGTGCGTAAGTCCACCTGGATTTATGTGTGTAGGCTTTTAAAATCTGCCCCTTTGTGTTTATCAATTGTATTTATGAATTGTTAGTTTTGTAAACCACTGTGCTAAAAAGGCAGAGTATAAACATATAGGTAAGAATCACAGTAATTCAGCAAGGACCTTTAGGGTTTTAAGTTTAACTGCCGCTCAGTGCAGGTTGCTTCAGTGCTTCATTACCATCCTGGGGATCCTTCACATTTATCCCACACCTTCTTGAATTTCAGAACCTTTTTTCCCTCCACCAGCTCCACTGGGACAGCATTCCAGTTTTCCACCCTCCTTACTATGAAAAAATATTTTCTGAAGTTGGTCTTGAAGCCTCATGTCCTACCTCTTAGTTCCAGAACTTACTTTCCATTGGAAATGGTTTGCCTCTTGTGCAAATACCATTTACTTATTTCACTTTCATATCTCCCATGTCCCTCCTCTCCTCTAGGGTGGACATTTTTTAGATCTAGATGCAGACCCCATATCACCTTAGTTGCCTCTACCCTCTTTCTGTTCTTTTTGAGATACGGTCTCCAGAACTGAACACAATATTCCATCTGAGGCCTCACCTGTACAGGGCCATCACCACCTTGTTTTTTTCTGGTTAGCCCCCCCCCTTCCCCTGCCCCATCTCTCTCTATATCCCAGCATTATTCTGACTATGGCCAGGCCACTGCCTTGTCACACTGTTTCACTACCTTCAAATCATCAAACACCGTCATCCCCCAGGTCTCTCTCCTGGTCAGTGCACATCAGCTTCTCTCTTACTACCTCATTCATCTCCTTTGGATTTCTATACCCCAAATGCATGACTTTGCAATTTTATACATTGAATTTCAACTGCTAAGCATTTGACTACTTCTCAAGCTCTCTGATTTTTGCTATTCCTCTTAGGTGTGTCCACTTTGTGGCAGAGTTTAGTGGCTTCTGCAAAAAGACAGACCTTTCCTTCTACACCTTCCACAATATCGCTCATAAAAAAAATTGAACAGAACTAGCCACAGGACCAAACCTGGAGGCACTCCCTATTTATCTTTCTCTTCTCAAAATGAATTCCATTTACTACCACTGTCATCTATCACTCAACCCGTTTTTAATCCTGTTCTCCACTGTAAGACCTACCCATACCAGCTCAGTTTATTCATGAGCCTTGTATATGAAACAGTATCTAAAACTTTGCTAAAATCCAAGTAAATTGCATCTAGTGTACTCTTTGATCTAATTCCTTTGTCACCCAACTGAAGATCAATCAGCTTTATATGACATGACTGGTCTCTAGTAAACCTACCTCTGAAATACAATATAATAAGCAATACAAGCTGGAGACACAATGTCTTTAATCATCTCTAATTGCAAGATGTGTGCAGCTCCTTACATAAACAAAATCTCTCAGACATACACATTTTTATAACACGAAGACACGCAGGATCCTTCTTAGCTCTTGCACACTTCTTTGCCACTCAAAAATAAAGAAACATTAGACAAAATGGAGGTCAAAGGTCGCAGCTTTATTATGTTCAATACCCAAGCTTATGAACATAAAATTATAACAAAACTTAACAATCCTCACCCAGCCCTGGTAGTTTTAGCTGCCACAGCACAGCAAGTCAAACCATCCCCAAGTCGCCAGTCCCCTGCCACAGTCAGCTAGGGGCCCACTATCCTCAGGTCTGAACCCAGACCCTCAGCACATTGCACGTGGTTATCTAAATCCTGTGAATCTACCGTCATCTGATCGGGTACCCCCCCTCCAGCCGAGTACACTAAGTCATGTACGTGGCCCCCCAAAATATGCAGGCCTTGACCTAATGTGAAAGACATCATCTATAGCCTCTTGCAGGGAATTGTTAAATCAATCAAGTCTGATATCAGGCAGGTGAGGCAAGTCCCTACTACATAAACCTGGGCAGGATTCCCACACCCAAGTGTGCCAAATATGGAAGCCACCCCAACAATTCAACCAGGAAAGAATTTTCTTATTCACTTTCTTATTTCTCCTCCCCCACCATTCCTGACCCTGAATCTTAGGCCAGGTGATGATATCAGACCAAAATAAGGATGTACAAGAAAGCATAGCCAAAAGCAATACAAAATCCTTGTGTGTCACATCGATCAGATGCCTACAGGTCCATGAACCCAAATCATTGCCACCAAGATAAATTATCAAAATCTCTGGAGGAGCCATGGATTCCACCTGTGCTGAAATTAGGGGCACCAAATGATCCCATTTCATCCTGCAATGCCCAAGCCAGCATACTGTGATCTCTTGTTGTTCCATCCCCAGATAAAGACCATAAGGACGCAAGAGTGCCCGCTCTGCAACCCAATGCATGAAGGAATGGCCCACAATCCACACTGAACCCACCGTGACTGGCACATCTAAAAGGCAAACAAGATGCTAATAACTCTTACTCTGCCAGGGATCCACTCCTATTATTAGGGATGTGAATCGTGTCCTCGATCGTCTTAACGATCGATTTCGGCTGGGAGGGGGAGGGAATCGTATTGTTGCCGTTTGGGGAGGTAAAATATCGTGAAAAATCGTGAAAAATCGTTAAAAAATCGAAAAATCGAAAAACCGGCACATTAAAACACCCTAAAACCCCCCCCCCCGACCCTTTAAATTAAATCCCCCACCCTCCCGAACCCCCCCCCAAATAACTTAAATAACCTGCGGGTCCAGCGGCGGTCCGGAACGGCAGCGGTCCGGAACGGGCTCCTGCTCCTGCATCTTGTCGTCTTCGGCCGGCGCCATTTTCCAAAATGGCGCCGAAAAATGGCGGCGGCCATAGACGAAAAAGATTGGACGGCAGGAGGTCCTTCCGGACCCCCGCTGGACTTTTGGCAAGTCTCGTGGGGGTCAGGAGGCCCCCCACAAGCTGGCCAAAAGTTCCTGGAGGTCCAGCGGGGGTCAGGGAGCGATTTCCCGCCGCGAATCGTTTTCGTACGGAAAATGGCGCCGGCAGGAGATCGACTGCAGGAGGTCGTTCAGCGAGGCGCCGGAACCCTCGCTGAACGACCTCCTGCAGTCGATCTCCTGCCGGCGCCATTTTCCGTACGAAAACGATTCGCGGCGGGAAATCGCTCCCTGACCCCCGCTGGACCTCCAGGAACTTTTGGCCAGCTTGTGGGGGGCCTCCTGACCCCCACGAGACTTGCCAAAAGTCCAGCGGGGGTCCGGAAGGACCTCCTGCCGTCCAATCTTTTTCGTCTATGGCCGCCGCCATTTTGGAAAATGGCGCCGGCCGAAGACGACAAGATGCAGGAGCAGGAGCCCGTTCCGGACCGCTGCCGTTCCGGACCGCTGCTGGACCCGCAGGTTATTTAAGTTATTTGGGGGGGGTTCGGGAGGGTGGGGGATTTAATTTAAAGGGTCGGGGGTGGGTTTTAGGGGGTTTTAGTGTGCCGGCTCACGATTCTAACGATTTATAACGATAAATCGTTAGAATCTGTATTGTATTGTGTTCCATAACGGTTTAAGACGATATTAAAATTATCGGACGATAATTTTAATCGTCCTAAAACGATTCACATCCCTACCTATTATAGGAACTAAACACCCTGGACTGCCACCGTTCAATCCTCTGAATAACAATAGGAGGGAGACCAGCCTCCACAGTTTTAGTGGCAGCAACAATACGAAAAGAGTGTGTCCCATGCACAGCTGCTTTGAAACTCGCCACAGTTAGGGCTTTCTTAAAAACCATTGCAAACTGGTATCTCATCAAAGAGAGGGTATCACAAATCACCAAAAATTGTTTCCCACTTCTCGGGCACACCTGCAAGTTATGCTGTGGACACATCACTACCCCTTCCATTGTGCACAGAATCAGCGACAGCCAGGATCCCCGCCTCTGTTGGTCAGCTTTTGAACATTGCATGAAAACCAAAACCTTCTAACCATGCAGTTGCACATAATCATACAGCCAACCCGAACCATCCAAAACCCACCCAGAGGAGGGTACCAACTCACTGATCCACAAGGCCCAAAAAATGCAAACACTAAGGAGGGAGGCCTAGAAGGAGGGTGGGGAGGGTACTGTTGTGCGCCCCGTCCGTGCTCGGCCCATGCATGGGCCTGCTCACCTTTCCAACTCCACTGCAGGGCCCGGGTCGGCCTCCCCGGCAGCAGCTGCAAGCTCCTCCAGGCCTTGGCGTGCTGTGGCGCTGGTCGCCGGACCTTCCTCAGCACATCAGGTTTCATGGCGGGGCTCAGCGTTCTCCATGGCGTCGGCCCCACCCCTAGGTGTGCGCAGACCACCCAGTCCCTTATAGGGCAGGGGCGGGTCCAAGCTCCGTGGCGCGCCCTGATTGAACGTACTACTAAAGGAAGTGCCTGCCTGCACTTCCTTGCCTTGGCAATTGGGTCGACACCATGTGTGTGCTAGTTTGTCACCGTGTCTCATCGCTTGTTCCAGTCTTGTTCCAGTCTTGTTCCAGCCCTGTTCCAGCCTTGTTCCAGTCTTGTTCCAGCCGTGTCCCAGCGTCCTCGTGTTCCAGCGACCTCGTGTTCCAGCGTCTGTCTGTTTCTGTGTTCTCCCAGGTAGTACCTCTTGGACTGACCTTTGCCTGCCTCCTTGACCATGCTGATCGCTGCCTGGATTCTGACCTTGCCTGCCTTCTTGATGATGTCTGACCTCTGGAACCTGACAACCGCTTTGGCTGACTACTCTCGGACTGATCCTTGGAACTTGACCTCTGCTATCATTGACCATGCCTCCTTGATTCTGGCCCTGCTCCTAGCCTTGTCATCACAGACAATGTACTGGCCTTCCTTGATTCCTCAGGCCTCTAGTCAAGACATTGACCGCGCACCCTTGATCCTGGTGGGCACACCTCTATACTTCCTGTCTGGGAGACCCTGCGAAATAAGTCGAAGCGGCCCGGGTCCCCAAGGGCTCCACCCGGGGGAACCCCGGGCTTCCAGTAGTAGTTCCAGCTAGCCTCTGTCTCCTCCTGTGCTCCGCCACCTGGTGGAAGGTGCTTCCTGGGCCCAACCAGGAAGCCATCCTACACTGCTCCAGGACAAGGGTCCACTTCCAGGCACAACAGTTACCGAGTCTGGAAAACGTCTGCATGAATTCCCTTTTCCATCAGATGATGTTAAATCATCCAATACCACACATTGTCTAGCTGAAAAAAAAAGGTTGCTTTTCTCCACATTCCTACAATACAAAAATATATGCATATAATTCTTGTTGCAGAAAAATATAATACATTATATACATCAAAAGGTAAAGTTATCTCAGTTTTAAATGGTAAACACTGCCATTATTTTATTGCTATTAAGCACCTTAAATGCCCATTCTAACCCAGCAAGTCACCACGTTTCGGACTGCTTGTCATCTTTCAAGGCATAGCCTTCAATTCTGATACCTTTTAAGCATCTCTTTATGATTCAACATGGCATGTCACAGGAAATGTTTAAGCATAAGATGGAGAACAGATTATGTGAAAGCACTTCTCGATGACAACTATTATGAGTTTATGACTCACACAATATTATCATTTATATTTGAGGTAGGGAGGAACAATTGATCGAGTGGAATACTGTAACCTCCAACATATGATCACATACTGTACAGGTCCCACACTTGTGCTGTCCTCTATTGTCAATATTACATGTCTGTAAAGTATTAAAAACCGATGTCAGGCTATCCCCCAAATGTCTTCCTCTCTTATTAGCAAAACTAGAGGTAAACTAAAGGGTTTGAGACAACTTAAGATGTACCAATGTTGTAAAACAATTTTTTTTAATGGCTGATGATCGAGATGAAGAGGGGACAGTACAAACTGTATGGCTCAATGGAGATTTCTCTTAAGAGAATAATAAATTATGACAAAGAGATTTCTCATATGCTTTTCTAATACAAGATCTAGTATACCCTAGCGCTACAGATCTTTGTGAGAGATGCTGAGCTTGTATTTACTCACAGCAAAAGTCACCTAGTAGCATATTTGTATATTTTAACATTTTTAATCATTATTTTAGAATAAGTTAAGAGATCTGCAGTATAAAGTACAATTCTTAAATGGTTTTCCTATTAATCATATAAAGGACAAGATCCAGATCACACATTATATACCTTATATTATGAAAACATGTTACTGATAATTGTTTTGGCACTTTGGTAGTAAAAGTTTAACCAAATATAAATTTACGTGCCTCTCTGTAAACCGTTGTGATGGTGTATTACTAAACGACGATATAGAAAAGATTATAAATAAATAAATACAATATTTTCTATTTCTCTCTAGAGATGCAAATGCTCTGCAATTTAAACATTGACTGACAGGTACGTTATGAAGTTAGCATGTGGCACATTTAAAACTAATCGGAGAAAGTTCTTCTTCACTCAACGCACAATTAAACTCTGGAATTTGTTGCCAGTTAGTATAGCTGTGTTTAAAAAAGAATTGGATACGTTCTTGGAGGAGAAGTCCATTACCTGCTATTAATTAAGTTGACTTAGAAAATAGCCACTGCCATTACTAGCAACAGTAGCATGGAATAGACTTAGTTTTTGGGTAATTTCCAGGTTCTTGTGGCCTGGTTTTGCCTCTGTTGGAAACAGGATGCTGGGCTTGATGGACCCTTGGTCTGACCCAGTATAACATATTCTTATGTTCTTATCCTTCAACCATCATTAACGAAAGCTAGAATAATGAGAGTGTATTCTTAGCTACATGTTTCCTATATATAGTCATCATTAAAGGTCCTGTTTTTTTATAAATATATCCAAAAAAGATAGATTCTGCTCCTAAAAACTCATTGTAAACTATAAGTTGGAGTCTAGTGTATTAGTCCATATCTGAAATTCATAAAGTTCAGCTTCAGTCCAAATCCAGAATAATCATCAATAAAGCACTTCTAAAATATCATCTTTGAAGGAAACCTAGAGTTATAGATATCACATTGTTCAAAGCATACAACATATAAACAAACAGGCAACTGATGGGGCCATTGAACACCCCATAGCTCCTCCTTTTATTTGATGATAATTCTCTATCCCAAACTGAAAATAGTTCTGGGTAAACACAATAGCAGCCTCTAGTAAATCCATGCAATTTCAAATTCTGCAAACCATTGCATTGTAAATAGTTCTCTATGCTGTTCTTCAGGAAGATAACATAAAATAATCTGAATGATTACCATTGTAAGGATTGAAAAGGATTGCAGCCACTTATGAAGACATTAAATGAACTTATTTTACTCCCTCTGTGGGAGAAGAGGAAAAGACACGGCCACCATGATGGGCAAGACTCCCTCTAGTCTAAGTCCTGGAAGCAAGCCCTGTGCTAGCCAATGATGTTCCAGTTTGGCCTAGCCCTCAACTGTTGTGACTTAGTCTCCTCCTTGCTGATGTCATTGGTGGGGAAAGGGTCACTCCTGAAGGGAGAACCCAAAAGGGATCAGCTTTGGAAGTGATGGGATTGATATTTTGTGGGTTTTGTGTGTACTTTTGATATTAGGTTAGTTTTGTTATGCTGACTCCTTTAGCCAACTAGTGGGAATAGGGCATGGGGCATGGGGAGAAGGATTTTATATACATGTATTTTGTATTTATGCTTTTATGGATGCTGTATTTGATTAATGTTAACTTGTTAATATTCAGGCTACTATAACATGACTTGTGTATGTTCCGTGCCTACAGAAAAGTTGAGCAAACGGTAATTACAATTTACAAACATGATCAAACTGCAACTACTTATCCTCCTGGGATACTTCAACCAAATCTTTTGCAACCATGGACCAGATGTAGTGAGCATTTTCCCTATAGACAAAACAGCTGGGTCTCCATTTGTTATGTGATATGGATCAGATTATTTAATAATTTCAGATCTAACTTTGAAAAGATATTCCCAGGCAATCTGTCAAGATAAGAAAGTGAGATGATTAACGACTGATTCAACTAGCAGAAAAAGAAACACTCTGTTTACGCATCCTCTGACTGTGAAGGATACAAAGTTTGCCCCTTTCTATCTGCGACCTGTCTCACACGTACAGTATTTCAAAGGAGGACTGCAGCTGTCAATGCTATTACAGTCCTCTGCTAAATGTTAGTGCTCTAGAATTAACAAGGGAAACATGCTTCAGTCTAGACAGTTAGAAAACTAAACTCTGTGCTATTTTGAAAAGGATCTAAAATGAAACCACAAAAATCAAGGCTCAAACAAAGGCATTGCTGTACACTACTTTTCATTCTAATACTGAAAATTACTAATCTACACCAAGGGTAGGCAACTCTAGTCCTCAAGTGTTGCAAGCCTGTCAGGTTTCAAAAGTACCCATACACCAGATGCATTTACATGCAATGGCTCTGCTGCATGCAAATTCATCTCATGCATATTTACTTTAGATATCCTGAAAACTAGGCCAACCTGTGGCCTATCCCTGGTCCAAACCCAGAAAAATAGTGGTGGCTTAAACAGCAGATTCAATTTCTGAAGGGACACTGCAAGGCTGGATGCAAATGGATACCATTACACAGCCATAAAACATGTCACTGAAGTTTATAGCATTTTTTATAACCAGACATGAATGTTTGTATTCAGGCCCAGGTTAACTTTGAGAGTTTGAAAATCTGAATATCCCGCTTTACAGTGAGAGAGATTCAGCAAAAAAAAAAAAAAAAAAAAAACCCCGACATTTGGCTGCTATTCACCTCCTGAAGACTGAAACAGCCAGGGGTGAATCAATCCCTAATTGAATTTGAATGCCTGGGGCATGAAAAAGATCTGCATTACAATCTCTGAAAATTAACTCTTCTCCAAATGTTAAAGCAGAGGAGATGCACAAAAAGATTAATTGTTCACAGCAGACATCTAACAATGACGACTTGTAATGTTTAAGAATAAAAACAATTTAGGGCACTTCAGATATGAACCAAAGTCCTTTATTCATTTGCAACAAAGCTAGGAGTCCTGCAACTTTCAGTATGAAGCTGTTACAATGGGGGGAGAGACAATTTACAAAGACAAATCAAAGCCTTTGGTAGGTTAGAGCATAGAAAATCTCCTGCTTAATCATTGAGGATCGCTTTATCTGTAGGAATCTATATCGTACCCTTTCAGTGGAGATGCAATAGGTCTATTCATTATTCATTACTGCTACATAAAATCTACCTCAAAGTGGTGGCTAATGAGAGCTCTTGCTACACAGAGCCTACCCGACCTTTACACTACGTCCTTCCTCAGCTGAATACTTAGGGACTTATTCTAAAGAACCTTTACTCATTCTGTGGCTATAAAAAATCGCTATTGAACGAGGCCCTTAATCTGGTAAAGTTTGATGGGTGAAAGACACCAACTGTAAAAGAAAAATTTGTTGGCAAAAAAAAATAAAAAAAATGTATCAAAAGAAAAAGTAAAAATTTTGGAAAGCTTGGTATCCTAATTGGACCCAAAATTGACCTAGGAGATATTTTGAAGCTTTTGCTTGCAATGTTTTAGGAACATGCTGCTTTTATGAATCTCTCATAATTATGTGGCTACTGGCTATAGTAGGGTGAGGGCAGCTAGCCAGAGTAGGGCTATTCTTAAACAGCCAGAACAGCCCTCCAGTCCGCAGACTCATACATCTGTATTACGTTTGAAATAAAGAGATAAAACCAAACTAAGCAATACAACACAACATTAAGCAGCTGAACCCAACCAAGGAAGTCAGTTCAGAAAAAGGAAATACAAGAAAGAGCTGACTTAACATGCCACAGTGCATTATGTAGCTCCATCTGCCAATGGGAAAAGCTATTTGCACTTCCAGCTGCTGTATATTAACTTCATTCTAGTGCCATGTCATCGCATCTCCAGTGCTTAGTATTCAAGGACCTTGTAGCTAATTTTCAAAAAAGGATGTTAGGGAAGTACGTTCCCTTTGGAAATTGAACATGAATACAAGGTACCTGCATGCTTTGCACCTGCTTTTCTCTGTCAGGCAAACCTTTGCTGGAAAACAGTACATGTGTATTTGAATATCCAATTCCTTTCCTAACCTGCCCTCTCCTCACCCCAGGAACAACTCCCCTCCATCTGGCTAAAAAGTGCGAGCACTGTGGAAGCCTGCAGTGCAGAGCAGCAATTTTCAGATTAGGCAAATTTTCCCAGGTACCTGGTTTTGATAATTGCCCTCAAGGTGTAGATCAGATTGAGTGTGAGACATATGCAAATACATTAATGCAGGCTGTAGGAATAGAATGTGGTATATCACTAAGGCACATTGCTGCCATGATCTCAGTGCTGACTGTCTGTGCTGTATGGGATTGCAGGGCTATCTGTATAAATTACTTCCTGCTCCTTGACCTTTATGTACAGTTTGGAGTTACCCAGTGTTGGTTGGGGAGTCATAAATGAGTTAACTGTACACAGGTCAGTTGGGGGGGGGGGGGGGGTTTAGTTGATTTTTCTCTTATCAGTGCAATCTGGTTGACCTTTCTTTGTGCCCATGGCAATAAAGGCTAAATAGGAGAAGAACATTTATTGTTAGGAACGAATTGAAAGTTCAAGAAAATACAAGTAGGCATTTTCACAATACTTACATTTAATCCAACTGATAACCTTATACTCTTTTGGGGTAATTTTCAAAAGCATTTATGCACTTAAAACTGGGTTTTACATATATAAATAAACTCTACCCATGTAAGTGGACTTTTGAAACTTGCTATGAAAAATGCCATTGACTTGTCAATAGTTTTTATACACATAAGTGCACTTTAAGCACATAAATGGACTTTTGAAAATTGCTACAATCTATGCTACATTGACATGCATAATTCTTTTGAAAATTACCTCATAACTCTCTGGGAAAGCTGCTTAGGTTCAAGGGTTTGGTGATGTTGGCGTATAATCTCAAAATCAGATAGATATATATCTGGAATACTAGTTTTAATCACTGTAATGGGGCAGAGGTGGGTACCTTTTTTATTTATTTATTTATTTATTTATTTATTTAACACTTTTCTATACCGACCTTCATGAAAAATTTCATATCAGATCGGTTTACATGTAACAAAGGGTATAACTTAAACAAGAACAATTCACTAGAAGCGGAAGTTACATATAACAAGGGTAGATAACTTGGAGGCTAGGCTAGTCAGAGGTATAGGACAGTGTAACTGAAGAGAACTAGAAAAGGCAATGAAACAAAAAAAATGGCGGCTTAATTATGTCTAAACATAGCGGGGCATTAGCCGGTAAAGCAGAGTCCTGTCCGGTTGACAATTAATGGCTTAGAAAGTTAGGGGAAGGCCTGGAGGAAGAGCCAGGTCTTAGGTTTTTTGCGGAAAGTTCGAAGGCAAGGTTCTAGTCTGAGGTCAGTGGGCATATTGTTCCAGATAGTTGGACCTGCTGTAGAGAATGCTCGTTCTTTGGTGTATGATAGTTGCGTGGCTTTTGTTGGGGGAACTTGCAGGGTACCTTTGTACGCTTCTCTTATAGGTCTTGAGGATGAATATAATTTGAGAGGAATCTGGAGGTCTAGTTGTTGCTGATTGTATATGGTTTTATGAATTGTGGTGAGGGCCTTGTGCATTATTCTATATTTTATTGGTAGCCAGTGAAGGTTCCGTAGTATGGGAGTGATGTGCGAACCTCTGTTGGTGTTGGTTAGGATTCTGGCTGCCGAATTCTGGAGCATCTGTAATGGTTTGATGGAGAAAGGGAGTCCAAGAAGGAGAGCGTTGCAGTAATCTGTTTTGGAAAAGAGCATGGTTTGGAGCACGGTCCTAAAGTCCTGGAAATGGAGGAGAGGTTTGAGCCTTTTCATAACTTGGAGTCTATAGAAACAATCCTTGGCGGTGTTGTTGATGGATTTCTTTAGATTCAGGTGATTATCGAGGATGACTCCTAGGTCCCTTACTTGTGAGATCTGGGTGTTGTATGATGTCAGATGGGTTAGGGCTGAGTGGTCGGGGGAAATGAGAAGGAGTTCTGTCTTAGATGCATTGAGGACTAGGTTAAGACCGGAGAGTAGGCAGTTAATAGCTTGAAAGCAGCTTTCCCAGTATGAGAGCGTTTTAGAGAGTGATTCTGTTATGGGGATCAGAATCTGTACGTCGTCTGCATAGAGGTAGTGGATTAATTTTAGTTTTGTAAGCAGCTGGCAGAGGGGGAGGAGATAGATATTGAAGAGGGTGGGGGACAGGGAGGATCCTTGCGGTACGCCTAAAGTTGATTTGACGTCTGAAGATTCTTTATTATTAATGTTTACCTTAAAACTCCTGTTGCTGAGGAAGGAGGAGAACCATTTGTGTGCGGATCCTGATAATCCGATTTCTGAAAGCCGATTTAGTAGGATGGTGTGGTTCACGGTGTCAAAGGCTGCGGAGATATCTAGAAGGATCAGGATGAATGACAGTCCTTTGTCAAGGCCCATCATGATGTGGTCCGAGAGTGAGATAAGGAGGGATTCTGTACTTAATGATTTACGAAAACCATATTGGGATGGATAGAGGATATTGTGTTCTTCCAGATAATCTGAGAGTTGCATATTTACCAGTTTCTTCATGATTTTGGCCAGAAAAGGAAGGTTAGATATGGGGCGGAAATTGGCGGGATCTCTCGTGTCCAGGTTAGGTTTCTTTAGTAGGGGTTTGAGGGAGGCTGTTTTTAGTCTGTCGGGGTATATTCCTTGGGAGAGTGAGCAGTTTATGATATTGGTCAAAGGTCTGGAGATAGTCGTCGGGATGAGAAGCAGTTTAGTTGGAATGTGATCTGATGGGTGGTTGGAAGGTTTCAGCTTCTTAAGTAAGGATTCGATCTCAAGTGGGGTAGTTGGTTCAAAAGAATCTAGGTTAGCTCCAGGGTGAGGGATGGAGTCGTGGGTAGGGATGGGGGAGGTTGTGTTGGTGGGAAGGCGAGCTAGAGTGTCTGCAGTTTTTTTCTGGAAGAAAAGTGCTAGTTCATTTGCTTTGGATTGTGCTTGGTCATCTGGTATGACGTGGGTGGGGGATTTAGTGAGTTGGGAGACATATGAGAACAGGGTCCTGGCATTGAATTGGAGTTCATGGATTCTGCTGGCATATTCTGCTATTCTGGGATAGCTATTAATATGTTACATTATTTTATAATGTTGGCCAATTTTAATGTTCTTGTATAATGTTTTGTCGCCATAAGTGTACATTGCTTTGGAAATTTTATTATAACATTGGAAAGTGATTAATACATTTCTTAAATAAATAAATACCTGAAATGCATAAAAAGTATATTCTTTTCCTACATATTTTATAAACATACATGATATTTTACATTAAAAAAAATACAGAACTTGCTCATGTAAAACCCCAATTTATGTGAATTTTGTGTATTTGTAAAAATGTGCACATAAATGAAATTACAGGTTTGCTTATACCTCCCATCAGTTCACCCTGTAATGGTTTGTGGGTTTGTGGACCCTTGGCCCAAGGTGAGAGTTGTTACCACCTGTGGGGAGAAGCCCCACAGGTCCACACCATCAGGAGGCGAGGTCAGGCACAGCAGGGATCTCTGGGTGAAACTATGGAGAGGTCCCGAGGAGTGGGATAAGAGACACACAGCAAGGAGGGATCCGCACAGTAAGTAGGCAGGCTGGATATCAGTACCTGGGCAGAGACCTCCTAAGGGGCTGGTGCTAGGCAGGCCCATGGAGCGGGAAGCGCGAGACAGGACGTGCAGGAGGTATTCCGTAGAAGCAACCCCGAGGGGCAGAGCTGCACAGCGAGGGAGGTACTGATGCGATGATGTAGGCTAATCTGCGGAGCCTACAGGTTCCCAGGTGTTCTCCTCAGGCCCAAAGCCCTCCCATGAATGGAGATATTACCACTTTCTTCCATGTTTTCTAATGTCCAGGACATCTCGGACTTGAAATGTGACATCTGTTTCCGAGGAAAGCGGTTGGGGGTCCAGAGGTTTTTTAGAAAAATCTTGAGAGAATCAAAGGCTTTAGTAGAGAAACGTGGAAAGTGTTGTGAATCTTGAGCAAGGAAGGCAGCTGGACTCAGTAAGTAACTGGACGCAGATGGCGAACAACAGGAAAGGGGCCAATATATCTAGTGGCAAAGTGAGCTGAGGGCAGCTTGAGTCGAATAAATTTGGTACTGAGCCATACTTTAGCCCCAGGTTGAAACTGGGGTGCTTCGCGTTGATGCGCGTCAAAGGCCTTCTTCGATCTCTGGGCAGCCTGCTTGAGCAGCTGTTGGGTATTATGCCACAATTGGTGCAATTCTTGAGCAGTTGCCTGAGCCGCTGGTGATGCCATGGACAGCAGGAGCGGAAATGGTGGCAAAGGCTGGAAAGGAGATGAGCCGGCGGAAGCAGAATGATGGGAGATTAGTGAAAACTCTACCCATGGAAGGAGGTTGGCCCAATCATCCTGCCGCAGGCTCATGTAGGCTCGCAAGAATTGCTTTAAGGTTCTATTTGTCCTCTCCGTTTGGCCATTGGCTTGAAGATAGTAAGCCGAAGTGAAATCTAACGAAATATTGAATTTTCTGCAGAGAGATTTTCAGAAGCATGCAGTGAACTGAACTCCATGGTCCTAGAGAATGTGCTTGGGGAGACCGTGGAGCCAGAATACATGTCAAAAGAACAGTTTGGCAAGCTGAGGCGCCGAAAGAAGGCCGGGTAGAGCCACGAAATGGGCCATTTTAGAGAAATGGTTGACAGTGACCCATATGATATTGTTACCATTGGAAACAGGCGAATCCACTATAAAGTCAGTTGCCATATGGGTCCACGGCTCGCTCGGAATGGGGAGTGGTTGCAGAGTCCCCAGGACCTTCCTGCTGAAGGTTTATGATGGGCGCACATACGGCAGGACTCTATGTAAGCTTGTGTATCCTTTCGTATAGTAGGCCACCAATAGAACTGCTGAAGAGAAGAAAGAGTTCTGGACTGGCCCGGATGTCCTGAGGTCAAAGTCATGAGCCCATTGCAGAACCCTCTGTTGTAGCTAGCGCATAACCACTGTCTTCCCCAGTTGTACTGGAAAGGTGGCAGACAGAATGACCTTGGCAGGGTCTATTTTGTGCCGTGGGGTATCGGGTACATCTTCTGCGGCAAAAGATCTGGAGAGAGCATTGGCGTGACCATTTTTATTGGCTGGGCAGTAATGCAGTATGAAATTGAATCGGGTAAAGAAGAGGGACCAATGGGCCTGGCAATGGTTTAAACGCTGAGCATGATGTAAATACTCGAGATTTTTATGATCTACGTATACGGTGATCTGGTGTTGGGCTCCCTTGAGCAAAGGTCACCATTCCTCACATGCCAGCTTTATGACCAGCAATTCTTTATCCCCAATAGCATGATTATGTTCCATTGGAGAGAAGCTCCAGGAAAAAAATGAACAAGGGTGTAGTGTATGAGTAGTTGAGTATTGGCTCAGTACGGCTCCTACTCCAACGTCAGAGGTGTCGACCTCGATGACAAACGGCCATGTAGGGTCCAGATGGTGGAGACATTGTTCCTTGAGAAAGGCAGACTTGAGATCATGAAAGGCGGTCATGGCTTCAGGCGACCACTGAGAGGGGTTGGCCCCCCTTGCGAGTCATGGCTGTAAGTGGTGCATTCAGGATTGAATAATGGTGAATAAAGGAGCGATAGTAATTGGCGAAGTCAAGGAATCTCTGAAGTGCCTTGAGGCCCGTAGGTTGAGGCCAATCACGGATGCTCTTCAGTTTCTTAGGATCCATTCTAAACCCCTGGCTGGACACCACATAGCCAAGGAAAGGAACAGTCTCTTGCTCGAAGACGCACTTCTCGAGCTTTGCAAAAAGTTGGTTATCTTGCAGATGTTGGAGGACACGGGAGACATCCTGGCAATGGCTTTGAAGGTCTTGCGAGAAGACTAGAATGTTGTCGAGGTACACAACTACGCACTAGTAAAGCATATCTCTGAAAACCTCATTCATCAGGTATTGAAATACAGCAGGCACGTTGCAAAGCTGGAATGGCATCAAAAGATATTCAAAGTGGCCATCATGCGTGTTAAAGGCGGTCTTCCACTCATCACCCTCGTGGATCTGGACCAGATTGTAGGCTCCATGGAGATCCAATTTCGAGAAGATTTTTGCTCCTTGAAGCCTGTCAAAAAGCTCAGAGATAAGAGGCAGTGGGTAGCGGTCTGTTGCAACCATCCCTTCCTGATGGCTTCACTCCGCCTACCTTTCTTTTTTTTGCACCTCCTCTCACTATGGATGGATGCCTGGCTGCTGCGGCATCTGCCTGCCGTCCTCTCCGGCATCCCTAAGGTACCAGTGGAGCATGGCAGGTGGCTCTGCCACCTGCCATGCTCCACTGGTACCTTAGGGCGCGTGCGCCGCACGGCCCTCACTCTTATTTCCTACTTGGCGCAAATCTCAGGGGCGTCCCACCGTGATGATGTCATGCTGCCCGGATATTTAAAGCCTACGATGTTTGCTAGCCTTTGAGTTAGCAAGGGGTATCTTATGGATGGGATTCGCTCTCCGTACCCAGCTACTCTGCCTCTCCAATCTTCCATTGGATTCGCTCCTCGGGGGCCTCATTTGCCTTTCAGGTTGCTATCAGGAAACCGGTACTCGCTCCTCGAGGGCTCATGTTTCCTGACTCGCTGCCTGCTCCTACCTTCTCTTCTGCCTGGAAGGATTCGCTATCTTCAACACCAGTGAGTACTACCATCTTCATCTCAGAGCTGTTCCCTGGAACCAGGTACTCGCTCCTCGAGGGCCTGCCTCCTTTCCAGCCCTAGTGCCATCTCCTATGTGGAACCGCTGTGTGAGTACATTACCTTCAAGCCTCTCAGTTCTTAGGGATCAGGTACTCGCTCCTCGAGGGCCTGCTCTCCCTATCCTGGGGTTCTTCATACTGGGGCTTTGTGCATATTCCACTGTACTCATTATTCTCAGTTCTTTCCACTACAGCATTGTTACCGGAGGAGTTGCTGTTCCAGCGCCTGAGAGATACTAGCCCAGCCAGGCTACTTCTACTGCTCACCACTGCCACCTCTAGTGGCTTCACCACATTGTCTAATGAAAGATCAATCTTTGTGTTTGTGTGTCCTAAGCTGAGCCTGACCTGTGGCCCCTCACGGGACTTCCCCCCGTGGGCATGGTCAGCTGCCACAGTGTTCAAGGTTCCATCCAAACCTCACAATTATAACACGGTCTTTGACAGTGATTTCATTTAGGCCTTGGTAATCGATGCAGGGATGGAGGGATCCATCTTTTTTCCCTACAAAGAAAAATCCTGCTCCGGTGGGAGACTTGGAGGACCGAATGAACTCTTTGGCCAGGTTCTCATGGATGTGCTCAGACATGGCCTGGGTCTCCATCTGCGAGAGAGGATAGATCCTACCCCAATGAGGTTCTGTGTTAGACAGCAGATTAATTCCACAGTCGTAGGAGCGGTGAGAGAGTAGAGTATCTGCGGCCTTCTTTCAGAACACATCGGCAAAAGAAGGATATTGTGGTGGAAGGCCGGGAAGAGAAGGCGAGGTAGTCATACAAGGCAGAGGAGAGATAGACTCTAGGCAGTTTTTATAACAGGAGGGACCCCAACAAGAGAGCTGTAGGGTAGCCCAGTCGAACTGCGGAGTGTGTTGCTTTAGCAAGTGCAGACCTAAAACTACAGGATGAATGGCTTTGTCCGATATATGGAAAGAAATGGTTTCCACATGCAGGGTCCTGGTGAGAAGCTGGAGCCGTGGTGTGGGTAACCTCACCAGGAAGAGATTCTCCATGGATAGATTAGTAACGGCACCGGAGAATGGAGAGTGGGGATAAGAACATAAGAACAGAAGAAATTGCCATGCTAGGTCAGATCAAGGGTCCATCAAGCCCAGCATCCTGTTTCCAACAGAGGGCAAAACCAGGCCACAAGAACCTGGCAATTACCCAAACACTAAGAAGAACCCATGCAAGTAATAGCAAGTGGCTGTTCTCTAAGTATAATTGATTAATAGCCATTAATGGACTTCTCCTCCAAGAACTTATCCAAACCTTTTTTGAATCCAGCTACACTAACTACACTAACTACCTCCTCTGGCAACAAATTCCAGAGCTTTATTGTGCGTTGAGTGAAAAAGAATTTTCTCCGATTAGTCTTAAATGTGTTACTTGCTAACTTCATGGAATGCCCCCTAGTCCTTCTATTATTCGAAAGTGTAAATAACCGAGTCACATCTACTCGTTCAAGACCTCTCATGATCTTAAAGACCTCTATCATATCCCCCCTCAGCCGTCTCTTCTCCAAGCTGAACAGCCCTAACCTCTTCAGCCTTTCCTCATAGGGGAGCTGTTCCATCCCCTTTATCATTTTGGTTGCCCTTCTCTGTACCTTCTCCATCGCAAATATTCCATGAGTTGTTTCAATATGAAGTTCCCACCAGCCCCGGAGTCCACCAATGCCAAGGTGTGAAACTCCTGGTTGTCTATCTTAATGGAAATGGGGTCAGTCAATGGAAGAGTCGGTGAAGTCAGGCCTAGGAGTAGTCCTCCAGCAGAACCTAGGCCTGGGAGTTTCCCGAATAGACTGAACATGAGGCAATGGCATGTCCGGGTTGGCCGCAGTACAGACAGAGACTGGATTGCTGGTGATGCTATTCCTTAGGAGAAAGACTGCTCTAACCCATCTGCATAGGTTCTTCCTCTGCTAGGTTCTGCGATGTGTTCATTCTGGGAGAAGAAGAATGTTGAGTTTGGGACGAGCCAGAGGTAGACTTCTGGGATGCTCTGGACTCTTGAGAGCGTTCCTGTAGACAACGGTCAATACACCCAGTGAGGTCTATCAATGAGTCCAATGACGTGGGCAATTCACGAGCCGCCAACTCATCTTTAATCTGAGGGCTCAAACCTTCAAGGAAGATGGAACGTAGTAAGACAGAGTCCCCGTGAAGTTCTGAAGCAAGGATTCTGAATTCAATGATGTAATCCGTTAATAGGTGACAGCCTTGTTGGATATGAAGAAGTGATGACCCGGAAACAGCTCTTCGGCCAGGGTCTTCAAAGACGAACCGGAACAGGGCCAGGAACCCTGGAAGATCTTGAAGGATTGGGTCAGCACGTTCCCAGAGGGGTGATGCCCAGGCCAAGGCCTTACCATTCAAAAGGGAAAGGATGTATGTAGTCTTGGAGATCACGTCTGGGAAGAAAGCAAGTTGCAGACAGAACATAAGAACATAAGAAAATGCCATACTGGGTCAGACCAAGGGTCTATCAAGCCCAGCATCCTGTTTCCAACAGTGGCCAATCCAGGCGATAAGAACCTGGCAAGTACCCAAAAACAAAGTCTATTCCATGTTACCATTGCTAATGGCAGTGGCTATTCTCTAAGGGCCGGATTTTAAATGCCCTGCGCGCGTAAATCCGGCCGGATTTACGCGTGCAGGGCCCTTGCGCGATGGCGCGCCTATTTTGCATAGGTCGCTGGAGCGCGCACAGCCCCGGGACGCGCGTAAGTCCCGGGGCTTCGTAAAAGGGGAGGGGAGGGGGTGTGTCCGGGGGTGTGTACGAGGGCATTTCCAGGGCATGTCCAGGGCCAGAGGGCGGTTTGGGGCGAGACCAGGGGGCGTGGTGCCGGCCCGGGGGCGTAGTCGAGGCCTCCGGACCAGCCCCCGGGTCAGGTGATGGCGCACCAGCAGCCCGCTAGCGCGCACAGATTTACATCTGCTTTCAGCAGGCGTAAATCTGCCAACAAAAGGTGGGGGGGTTTAGATAGGGCTGGGGGGTGGGTTAGGTAGGGGAAGGGAGGGGAACCCAACATTATGTAATTATAGCATGGGTTATTTTTCCCTATATGCATCACCTTGCACTTATCGACACTAAATTTCATCTGCCATTTGGATGCTCAATTTTCCAGCCTTATATTCCTGCAATTTATCACAATCTGCTTGTGATTTAACTACTCTGAACAATTTTATGTCATCTGCAAATTTGATTATCTCACTCATCGTATTTCTTTCCAGATCATTTATAAATATATTGAAAAGTAAGGATCCCAATACAGATCCCTGAGGAACTCCGCTGTCCACTCCCTTCCACTGAGAAAATTGTCCATTTAATCCTACTCTCTGTTTCCTGTCTTTTAGCCAGTTTGCAATCCACGAAAGGACATCGCCACCTATGCCATGACTTTTTACTTTTCCTAGAAGCCTTTCATGAAGAACTTTGTCAAAAGCCTTCTGAAAATCCAAGTATACTATATCTATCGGTTCACCTTTATCCACATGTTTATTAACTCCTTCAACAAAGTGAAGCAGATTTGTGAGGCAAGACTTGCCCTGGGTAAAGCCATGCTGATTGTTTTCCATTAAACCATGTCTTTCTATATGTTCTGTGATTTTGATGTTAAGAACACTTTCCACTATTTTTCCTGGCACTGAAGTCAGGCTAACCGGTCTGTAATTTCACGGATCTCTCCTGGGACCCTTTTTAAATATGGGGGTTACATTAGTTTTCCTCCAGTCTTCAAGTACAATGGATGATTTTAATGATAGGTTACAGATTTTTACTAATAGGTCTGAAATTTCAATTTTTAGTTCCTTCAGAACTCTGGGGTGTATACCATCCGGTCCAGGTGATTTACTACTCTTCAGTTTGTCAATCAGGTCTACCAATTCTTCTAGGTTCACCATGATTTGATTCAGTCCATCTGAATCATTACCCATGAAAACCTTCTCCAGTACAGGTACCTCCCAACATCCTCTTCAGTAAACACCGAAGCAAAGAAATCATTTAATCTTTCCGCAATGGCCTTATCTTCTCTAAGTGCCCCTTTAACCCCTCGATCATCTAACGGTCCAACTGACTCCCTCCCAGGCTTTCTGCTTTGGATATATTTAAAAAGGTTTTTACTGTGAGTTTTTGCCTCTATGGCCAACTTCTTTTCAAATTCTCTCTTGTCATCAATGTCTTACATTTAACTTGCCAACGTTTATGCTTTATCCTATTTTCTTCTGTTGGATCCTTCTTCCAATTTTTGAATGAAGATCTTTTGGCTAAAATAGCTTCTTTCACCTCCCCTTTTAACCATGCTGGTAATCGTTTTGCCTTCTTTCCACCTTTCTTAGTCTGTGGAATACATCTGGACTGTGCTCCTAGAATGGTATTTTTTAACTATGACCACACCTCTTTTTTACTTTTGTAGCTGCTCCTTTCAGTTTTTTTTCTAACAATTTTTTCTCAGTTTCCCTTTTGAAAGTTTAGCACGAGAGCCGTGGATTTGCACACTATTCCTCTTCCAGTCATTAAATCAAATTTGATCATATTATGATCACTATTGCCAAGGAGCCCCACCACCGTTACTCTCTCACCAAGTCATGTGCTCCACTGAGAATTAGATCTAAAATTGCTCCCTCTCTCATTGGTTCCTGAACCAATTGCTCCATAAAGCTATCATTTATTCCATCCAGGAACGTTATCTCTCTAGCGTGTCCCGATGATACATTTACCCAATCAATATTGGGGCAATTGAAGTCTCCCATTATTACTGCACTACCAATTTGGTTAGCTTCCCTAATTTCTTTTAGCATTTCACTGTCCGTCTCACCATCTTGACCAAGTGGATGGTAGTATACTCCTATCACTATAGTCTTCCCCGACATACAAGGGATTTCTACCCATAAAGATTCAATTTTGTATTTAGTCTCAATAAGATGTTTATCCTGTTGGACTCTATGCCATCCCGGACATAAAGCACCACACCTCCTCCCAGGTGCTCCTCTCTATCATTGCAATATAATTTGTACCCCATTATAGCACGGTCCCATTGGTTATCCTCTTTCCACCATGTCTCTGAGATGCCAATTAAGTCTATGTTATCATTCCCTGCTATACATTCTAATTCTCCCATCTTACTTCTTAGACTTCTGGCATTAGCATACAAACATTTCAAAGTTTGTTTTTTGTTTGTATTTTCATTCTGCTTTTTAATTGATACGGATAAGTTCGAATTGTTTAGCTCAGGTGAGTTTTTAGTTACAGGCACTTTGACTATTTTTCTAATTATTGGAACCTCACTGTCAGGATGCCCTAATTCTAATGCATCATTAGTATCCTTTGAAGATACCTCTCTCCGAACCATGCGCTGCTGAGTGACTGTCGGCTTTTTTCTTTGTTCTAGTTTAAAAGCTGCTCTATCTCCTTTTTAAAGGTTAGCGCCAGCAGTCTTTTTCCACCCTGGTTAAGGTGGAGCCCATCCCTTCAGAAGAGACTCCCCCTTACCCAAAAGGTTCCCCAGTTTCTAACAAAACTGAATCCCTCTTCCTTGCACCATCGTCTCATCCATGCATTGAGACTCTGGAGCTCTGCCTGCCTCTGGTGACCTGCGCGTGGAACAGGGAGAATTTCAGAGAATGCTACCCTGGAGGTTCTGGATTTAAGCTTTCTACCTAAGAGCCTAAATTTGGCTTCCAGAACCTCCCTCCCACATTTTCCTATGTCATTGGTGCCCACATGTACCACGACAGCCGGCTCCTCCCCAGCACTGTCTAAAATCCTATCTAGTAGGGATGTGAATCGTGTCCTCGATCGTCTTAACGATCGATTTCGGCTGGGAGGGGGAAGGAATCGTATTGTTGCCGTTTGGGGGGGTAAAATATCGTGAAAAATCGTTAAAAAATCGAAAAATCGAAAAATCGAAAAACCGGCACATTAAAACCCCCTAAAACCCACCCCCAACCCTTTAAATTAAATCCCCCACCCCCAAATAACTTAAATAACCTGCGGGTCCAGCGGCGGTCCGGAACGGCAGCGGTCCGGAACGGGCTCCTGCTCCTGCATCTTGTCGTCTTCGGCCGGCGCCATTTTCCAAAATGGCGCCGAAAAATGGCGGCGGCCATAGACGAAAAAGATTGGACGGCAGGAGGTCCTTCCGGACCCCCGCTGGACTTTTGGCAAGTCTCGTGGGGGTCAGGAGGCCCCCCACAAGCTGGCCAAAAGTTCCTGGAGGTCCAGCGGGGGTCAGGGAGCGATTTCCCGCCGCGAATCGTTTTCGTACGGAAAATGGCGCCGGCAGGAGATCGACTGCAGGAGGTCGTTCAGCGAGGCGCCGGAACCCTCGCTGAACGACCTCCTGCAGTCGATCTCCTGCCGGCGCCATTTTCCGTACGAAAACGATTCGCGGCGGGAAATCGCTCCCTGACCCCCGCTGGACCTCCAGGAACTTTTGGCCAGCTTGTGGGGGGCCTCCTGACCCCCACGAGACTTGCCAAAAGTCCAGCGGGGGTCCGGAAGGACCTCCTGCCGTCCAATCTTTTTCGTCTATGGCCGCCGCCATTTTTCGGCGCCATTTTGGAAAATGGCGCCGGCCGAAGACGACAAGATGCAGGAGCAGGAGCCCGTTCCGGACCGCTGCCGTTCCGGACCGCCGCTGGACCCGCAGGTTATTTAAGTTATTTGGGGGGGGTTCGGGAGGGTGGGGGATTTAATTTAAAGGGTCGGGGGTGGGTTTTAGGGGGTTTTAGTGTGCCGGCTCACGATTCTAACGATTTATAACGATAAATCGTTAGAATCTGTATTGTATTGTGTTCCATAACGGTTTAAGACGATATTAAAATTATCGGACGATAATTTTAATCGTCCTAAAACGATTCACATCCCTACTATCTAGGTGACGTGTGAGGTCCGCCACCTTCGCACCAGGTTGGCATGTTACCAGGCGATCCTCACGCCCACCCGCCACCCAGCTATCTACATTCCTAATAATCGAATCACCAACTATGACGGCTGACCTAACCCTTCCCTCCTGGGCAGTACGCCTTGGGGAGATATCCTCAGTGCGAAAGGACAATGCATCACCTGGAGAGCAGGTCCTTGCTACAGGATCCTTTCCTGCTGCACCTGGTTGATGCTCTCCAATCATGAGACCTTCTTCCTCCAAGGCAGCACCAGGGCTGCCAGTCTGAAGTTGGGACTTGACTACTATGTCCCTGAAGGTCTCATCTATATACCTCTCTGTCTGCCTCAGCTCCTCCAGGTCTGCCACTCTAGCCTCCAGAGATTGGACTTGTTCTCTGAGAGCCAGGAGCTCTTTGCATCGCATGCACATGTACAACTTCTCACCGATGGGTAAAAAATCATACATGTGACACTCTATGCAAAAGACTGGGAAGCCCCCTCTTGCTGCTGGACTGCTGCCTTCATCTCAATTTTGATCAGTTCCTAGTTAAGTTTTAGGTTGCTATGGGAGTAGGAATGTGTCTAACGTCCTTTAAATGTATTAGTGAATTCACTATGTGTCTGGTAGTGGCCTACCGGGATCTGATCGAATTCTCAATAAAGTTTTTGTTGATTTTTTTTTTTTTTTTTGTGAAAGTGGCACCTGCCTATAAATTAAGGGATGAGCTAGGGGTGGGTGGGTGAGAGGTGGGAGGGTTGGGAAATATAGTCTAACTTCAGTTAGTCAGCCAGAGTGACTCACTGCTCTCTTGATTAACAAATGTTGGTACCTATTCAAACCAAATCACACTTCCTCAACACGTTTCCAAGGTGAGTAACTGAGTTGAACTATTCAACCTTTTTACTTAGGTATACACTACTCCTAGCTTATTTCTAGCTTCTGGCTACTTTTTGAGTTGTTTTTTTTTGTGGTTTTTATTTTTTTTGTTAATACAAACACTCAGTTCTTTAAAAGACTGCAGAACACTCAGTTTTGCAGATTTTTTTTTTTTTTATATTTTATTAATTTTCACAGTTTACACTTCATGAAAACAAAGAAAAAAGTAGGATATGTACTTCAATTTCCATACAATTAAGATAAATATAAAGATATAGTATACATTTCCACTGTAACCTATATTTAGGAGGAGACCAAGAAAACAAAAAAAAATTAGTAAACAAATAATAATCACTGATAATTACAGAGAGAGAGTATTTAATTTCTATGTGGCTTCTGTCTCTGATGCAGAAGTTGGATTTTTATCTGTTAGAAATATTTCTAATTGTGTTGGATCCAAAAATCCATATTTCCTACCATTATAATTCAACAAACACAAACATGGAAATTTTAGGAAAAATGTGGCACCTAATGCCAATACTTTAGATTTTAATGTCAGGAAAGTTCTCCTTCTAGCCTGAGTGGCCCTAGCCACATCAGGATATATTTGAACACGTTGTCCACAGAATAATATATCTTTAACAGTGGGGAGCTCTGGATGAAACTGTCCCGAGGAGCGGGGTAAGAGATACAGCAAGGAGGTAAGTAGCTTGCCCACAGTAAGTAGGCAGGCTGGAAATCAGTACATGGGCAGAGACCTCTGAAGGGGGTGGCTCTAGGCAGGCCCATGGAGTGGGAAGCGTGAGACAGGACGTGCAGGAGATATTACATAGAGGCAACCCCAAGGGACAGAGCTGCGCAGCGAGGGAGGTACTGATGCGATGACTTAGGCTAACCTGTGGAGCGGGGAAGCCCGAGTCAGGTCTCCAGATGATGATGTAGACCAGCCCAAGGAGCAGGAGGTGCCGGTAGTGACCCATGGTGAATCAATGGTATTGCCCCGAGAAGTGGGGAAGCACAACAGTCCCTGGTATCGCTTGTAGGCACTACCCCAAGGAGTGGGGAAGCGCTGAAAGTCCCAAGTGTAGAACATAGGCACTACCCCGAGGAGCTGGGAGCACTGACAGTCCCAAGTGTAGAATGTAGGCATTGCGCCGAGGAGCGGGCAAGCACAAAGATAGAACTCCCAAGTGGTGAAGGCGATCCCAGAGGTAGCCCCAAGGAGTGGGGAGCCAGCAAGATAGGACTTCTGGAAGGCTCAGGGCCAGCCTGAGGAGCGGGGGAAGCCAGGAGACCAAGTCTCCATAGAGCATGCACACTGGATCCTGAGGAGCGGGTACCAGGCAGAGTCCAAAGTCCAAGTAGGGTCCGATAGCATTACCACAGGTCCAACAGAGACAGGAACTCATAGAGTAGCGATGGAACTTGTTTGCAAGTCGGCTAGCTGGGGGTGAAGGTGGCGCTTAAGAACCCTGTTCCAATGACATCATCAATCAGGGATGCCCCCAAGGTTCCCGCCGTAGAAGCTTCAAAAGATGGCACGGTGATGCACACACGCACCTAGGAAGGCCCGGAGTCAGCGTGGGTGGTGGTGACTTCCTGACCGCCATGAGGAACCTTGGGGTACGCGATGGCAGAGACTAGCCCCTGCCACGAGCAGGCCCAGAGAAGGAATCAGGACGGTGCAGGACATTAGTAGACATGGTTGCAGCCATCTGCGACCGATGGTCATAGCACACCCTATCCTTCTCCAGGTCATTGAGACTTAGTACTTCACCATGAACAGCCAGATCTCCCACCCATGCAAAAGCAGACAGATAATTACCAGGTGTAAAATAAAAAAAGCTGCCTAATGCATGCATATAAATCTCTTATAAAATAGCAACTTATGCATGTACCTCTTAGCCCCATTCCAGAATGTCCTAGACTGCCCCTTTTTGTGCATGTAAAATATGTGCATGGAACCGAAAATACTTGCATATTTTTTATGCTTGTAAAATAGCTTGTATGTAAGTACAATCTATTTATATTTGTACATGCTATTTTTAAGTACTTAATCTTTGAAAAGTACAGTGTGGTGCATATGTATTGAAATCTCCTGTCCTAAATGGCTAACTTGGCTGGTTAGCATGGGACATTTCATCCCCCTCAACTACTCTCACCAAGATGGATGCCACATTGACACACCAATGCCTATAAACTCTCTCGCCCTCCCTCCCCACCTATTCAGACCCAAATCTCCACATCAAGACTGAACATCAAGATTAAGAATTTGCCATATTGGATCAGATTGAAGGTCCATCAAGGCAGTGTCCTGTTTCCAACAGTGGTCAATCCAGGTCACAAGTACCTGGCAAGTTCCCAAACAGTAAATAAATCCCATGCTGCTATCGGATATAAATAAGTAGTGGCTATTCCTTAACAATAGTTTATTCATTTTTCCTCCAGGAATTTGTCAAAACCTTTTTAAATCCAGCTATACTATCTGCCTTAATCTCTTCCTCTGGCAATGAATTCCAGAGCTTAATTATGCACTGAGTGAAAACAAATTTTCTCTGATTCATTTTGAATGTTCTACTGGCTAACTTCCTGGAGTGCCCCCTAGTTTTTTTAAAATTTCAAAGACTAAACAATTAATGTAACTTTTATCTGTTCTATTCCACTCATGATTTTGTAGATCTTCCCCATCCATCAAGGACTCCTTCTCAGGAAGCTCTAATCCCCACATAAATGTTTGAGCCCCCACAAGAAGCCTCTTCCATCCCCATGGAATGCTTCTTACTCTTTTAGAGAGTTTTGAGTCCAAGCTTCATGGGGGTAACAGGAGAGAAAAAGGGAGATCAAGATTTCTTTGAAGGATCTTTCTGAGGAGGATGGGGCTTCTTTTTTAGATCCATGATGTTCAAGGGGGTTGGAGCCTTTATGTGGAGGGTTGAAAACTTCCATGCTTACCTGATCTCTTTTACTTCTAGATGAAGTGTGCACATAAAAAACGTAATACCTGTTCCAAGGTAAGAGTTACATTTTAGGACTTAGAGCAGCGATTCTCAACCGGTGTGTCGCGACACACTAGTGTGTCGCCAAGCACCGGCTGGTGTGTCGCGTGCTCCCGGTCTCTCCCGCTGCTCTTTCTTCCCTGCTGCCGTTGCCACCGGGCTATCAGAACATTCAAGCCCAGTGGGAACGGCAGTGATGGTAGAAGAAGCAGTGGCACCTACGGCTGGGCCTTTTCTTTTTCCCGCGCCCCCCCCCCCCCGTGACCCGGAACAGGAAGTGATACGCGGTGCGCGGGAAGGAGAAAGACCGTGCCACGTGATAAAGTAGCAGCGGCGGCTGCAGCATCGGCCCCCGAGCAATTGAAGCAGCCGGTAATCGAGAAAAGAGACAGCAGCATGAGCCTCCCGCGGCCGATGGGATTCTTCTTTTCTGGCCTGCGGGGGCTGGAGGAGGAGGCTGCTGCAGCTACCATTTGGGGGGGGGGGGGGAGGAAGTGAATGAGAGAAAGAGAGAGAAGCAGCCAGCCAGCTTGTGTGTAAGTGAGAGAATGTATTTGATCGAGAGCATGTGTGTGATTGAGAGAAATTGGTCAGAGAGCTGATGTGTGTGTATATGTGAGAGACAATGAAAGTGACTGCTCAAGGAGATGACTGATGTTTATGTGAGAGTGTGAGACAGTCAGGGATGTGACTGATGTGTGTGAGAGAGAGAGAAAAAGCATGGAAGTGAGAAATCTGGGTATGTGAGAAAGCATGGGAGTAAGAAGCCTGGTGTTGTGGGGGGGGGGGGGGGTGTGAAAAAGCATGGGAGTGAGAAGCCTGATTATGTGAGAGAGAGAGCATGGGAGAGGGAAGCCTGTGTGTGTGTGTGTGTGTGTGCATGCATGAGAGAGAGACTGGTTGATAAGGTGACCGTGTGTGAGAGAAAGAGACTGGTGTGTGTGAATGTGAGAGAAAGAATGTGATTCAGGGAATGAGAAGCCTATGCAGTGGAGAGCGAGCATGGAAATGAGAGAGAGACTGGTGTGTGTGTGTGTAACAGAGAGAAAGTGATTATGGGAATGAGAAGCCTGTGCATGTAAAGAGAGTGAGCATGGGAGTGAGAAACCTGGGTGTGTGTGAGACACAGCATGGGAGTGAGAAGCCTGTATATCTGAAAGAGAACATGGGAATGGGAAGCCTGTGTGTGTGTATGCATGAGAGAGATCAGGTGACTGGTGTGTGTTTGTGTGTATGTGTGAGAGAGAAAGTATTATGGGAATGAGAAGCCTGTGCATGTGAAGAGTGAGCATGGGAGTGAGAAACCTGGGTGTGTGTGTGCGACACAGCATGGGAGTGAGAAGCCTGTATATCTGAAAGAGAACTTGGGAGTGGGAAGCCTGTGTGTGTGTATGCATAAGAGAGATCAGGTGACTGGTGTGTGTTTGTGTGTGTCTGTGAGAGAAAGAAAGTGATTATGGGAAAGAGAAGCCTGTGCATGTGGAGAGAACAAGCATGGGAGTGAGAGACTGGTGAGTGTGTGTGTGTGTGTGTGTGTGTGTGAGACAGAAAGTGATTATGAGAGTGAGAAGCCCGTATATGTAAGTAGAACTCAGGAGTGGGAAGCCTGTGTGTGTGTATGGCATGAGAGAAACTGTTCAGGAAGGTGACTGGTGTGTGTGTCAAAGACTGTTTGGGAGATGATTGGTGTGTGAGAGACAGAAACTGGTCATGGGGGCATGACTGGTATGGTGTGTGTGTGAGAGACATGGGACTAAGGAAGAGGACCATGAGTATAGAGCTTAGCCTCTACTGCTGCTTCTGCTGTGTGCTATGGCCTGCATGGAAGAGGAGTAGGAGAGTTGCTGGAGGGGGTAAGTAAAGGTGGCTTTTTAAGTTTATTTTTCTTGATTGATTGCCATTTTAATTATTTAATATTATGTGATGTGTCTGCTTTTTTTTAAATATTTTGGTGTTTGGAGAATTTTTAATAGTTTTTATGAGTTTTTAATTGTTGGATGTTATTCTATTCATAGCTGTTTTGAAACATGTATTCTGCTTATTAGTATAGTTTTACAATTATTTCTGTGTGGGGATCTATAGCTGCTTGCTAGTTCTGTTTTCCTAATAAGAGGTGTATTGGTTTTTAGGGCCTGATTTAATATTTGTAGTGTTGCCTTTTCATAGATAGGGTTGCTCCTGTTTGAGTGTATTCCATAATACAGGTGTAACTGTGTGCGGATTAGTTTATGTGCATTACTACAGATCCTGGGAGTATGTTAGGTCGGTTCTGTGTCAGTTACCGAGATAAGATATTTTACTAGCATGTAAGCGTTTTATCAGTCTTATTTGTTGTGTTTTCTCAAGAGGACATGCATTGGTGGTAAACTGCTGTCTTTTCATAAGTAGGGCTATTGAGCCTGGAAGTAGAAGGAGTTTGAGTTGCTGTTACTGCGATGACACCAGAACCAGAATATCTTTTTTGTAGGGTGAGTTGTATGGGGAATGTCATAATTTTGCTTTACATCCATTATTGTGGGTCAGGGGGGTTCCTGTGGATGCAAACTGTACTTTTACATCTAGCCCCGTGACGATCATGGGTCAGTGTGTCATGCATGTGAGAACCATCTGTCAGGTGTGTCCCGACAGAAAAAATGTTGAGAACCACTGACTTAGAGAATACATACAAAATAGTATATGGACACCATAGCCCCACTGAAAATATATTTATATAGGATGTTACTAAATTTATATGTGGATATAATTTTAGCCCATACCCACTAGCTTGTTAGGGGAGCAGTTTAGTACCCACATGGTTTGTATCTGAAGACTGCGTGAATATGCAGATAAAAATCACACGGGTCCTTTAAGGCATCTTACATGAGGACTAGAGACGTGAAGTCATTTAGAATGGCATGGAATAGTACTAATGACATTATTGTCTCTCTGCAGATGTACATGTTTGAAATTCATGTCCATGTATAGTTTCCTCCCCGATCGAGTTACACCCCTAGGAATACCTTTTTACTGCAGCTAAAACAACAAGTGCTCTAAGAGTACACACACAGAATTTCAACTAGCTTAAAGTGTATTTAGACAGATTGAGCTATTCTATTCACGTAACCCTTGCTTTTACCCATATGGACCCCAACTAAGCCTTGAAAATTTACCCTTTATTGATCGGCAAATTCAGGAAGAGAAAATCCACAGCAAAAAGAAATCACATAAGCAAAATGCCGTGTCACTTTCTTTCCAAATTACTTTACCTATTATGAACACATGGAACATTTTTCCAGCATTTCAAAGTCCATTGCTAATGCAAACAAGTATGCCTCCATCAGATTTTCAAGTATATGATAAGTAAATAGCATGAAGGAAAGAACAGATGGATCCAAGATTACTGGCCTAGGTAACATCCTAAAAATGAAATGTACGTAATGAAGAAACTGAATGTGAATCATTTCAATGTCTGTTCTTCCAAGCAGATCTGAAGGACACTGAGCTTCCCTTCACAACTGCTCATCTTATATTAACAAAGAGCAATGTACATTCATTCAAAATGAAATAGGAATTTAATTGAAATATCCTATTTCATTTTTAAAATGAAACAAAAACAAAATGGAATATTTTCATTAACAAAAAAAAATAAAGTTGTTCCTGCCACAACCTCCCCCCAGCTCCCAGTCCCTCCCCAGGCCCCGTGTCTTCAGGAGGCAGACGGATCCCCTGCCGCTCCTGCCCCACACTGGCACGAGAAGATCAAGGTTGGCACCACTTTACATTTTTGCCATATAAACTGGCTTTGGCCAATCTACAGGCCGCTGCCATTTTTTTTTTATGGCAAAACATTTACAACAGTGCCAACCTCTGTCTGCTGTGCCATCTGCATGGTTGGAGGACTCAGGGATCACTCCTGCCATATGATGACATTTTCTGCAATGGTTTGGGGCAGGGGGAACTGATTTTTTGTTCTTTCTTCCTTTTTTTTGTTTTGACTAAAAAAAAAGAAAGAAAAAATATCTGTGCACAAACCTATTAAGCAGAGTAAGTTCTATTTTAGTCATAGTAACATGTCAGTATTTAAAGGGTTTGTCCGAGTAGCTTTCTAAATTACCCAGACAAAACTAAAGCCTCAAATATTTCCCCCACTCACTGACTAAATTCTGTCTGGGTACCCAGGGCAGGGCTAAACGTTAGCTGGCCAGTGCTGATATTCAGCGGTACCTGGCTAAAGTGAACTGTGCACAGGGCTGGTGCTGGTTTTTTTGCAGCCCTTGGTGAACAATTACCGTGCTGCTTCCACCCCCCCACGCTGTTCATACATTGTCTGTCCGAGGCCCACCCAAAAAGCCTCCAGCTCCCTTCAGTACATGCACCAGTGCCGGGCGGGGCAGAGCAGGACAGAGGCCAGCCGGGACATGGGAGCAGTAAGAAGTAACATTAAAAAAACATAAGTTGCTGGGAAGGGTTTAGGGGGTGGGGAGGAGAGGGGAAGAGGGGAAGAGGGAGGGAGTTTAGGTAGGAAGAAGGGAATTAGGTGAGGCTTAATTGCGTGCCGTACATAGCAAAAATCCGTGCACTCCTTTTAAAGTCTACCCCGTGTCCTAGGCGAACCTTGTAGCCTTGTACAATGCCCCCCGCCTCATTCCACACAGTTAAGAGTTATGCATTTATATATATATTTTTTTAATTCTTTATTTTTATTTTCAAATAATATAAATACAGGAACAGTTTCTCCAAACATTATCTTGCCAATATCATACTTTAAACATACATAAAGAAATAGTAAGTTTAAATTTTTCCTTAGTATGAAAGATAAAAAGAGAAAAAAAAAAAAAAAGAAAAGAGAATTTGGATATTACTTGTTCCTAGCTTATATAACAGCATAAAGAAATTTGGAGATCCAATATATACTTTCAGGACATATCATTCATGAAATAACTAGCAGGAAAAAAGGGAGGCGTTAGGCTTCAATACATACAATAACTAGAGACAGGTTTTCAGGCTACTTCTGTGCAACTATCTAACAGTTGTTTCAGTTGGGTTGGGTCGAAGAAAATATATTTATTTTCCCCTAATTTCAGGGAACATTTACATGGATACCGAATAATCATTTGGCCCCCCAAACTCCTAACAGCCTGACTCATATTTAGAAACTCTTTTCTACGTGACTGTGTTTCTTTTGTGAGATCTCGGTAAATCCAGACCTTCTGCTTTAGATACAACTTATCGCGATTGCGAAAATACATCTTCAAAATATTATCTCTGTCCTGTGGAAACTTAAACGTTACCAGTAACGTCCCAACAAATTCTACTTGATCTTCCATAGATGTTTCAAGGAACATTGATAACCCATCTCCAACTGGCTGCTCCGGAGTTATTTGGTCCTGTTGTATTATTTTCCTTGATGTTATGGCAAAATAAATATTTGCAATAGGCGGTAGATCTTCAGCTGACATCATTAATATCTCAATCATATATTTCCTAAACGTCTCTCGAGGAGATATCATTTTAACGCTTGGAAAGTTCAAAACTCTCAGATTGAGGTATCTTGATTTATTTTCTAAATTTTCAATTTTCTTTACTACTGTTTCTTCAGCTTGTATCATTTTCACCTGAACCTCTTTCACTGTACCTCTTTAGATATTTCTTGTATCTTTTTCTCTTGGTCTTTTTTATGTGTTTCAAGCTCCTTTATAATACTTTGAGAAGAATTTACAGTAACCACGAGAGTAGATATTGTTTTCTCGAGCATTATTATTGCATTCCAAATAGAGTCAAGTGTAATGATTTTAGGCTGTACAAGTTTCTGCACCGAAAAAGACTGACTCACCAATCCTTGCTGACAGACTTCTGAGATCCTCGTGGACTCGTCTGTCGGCGTCTCTCTACTCCTCTGCTGGCTGGTATTCGTGCTAGGCCCCGGCGCGTTGTTAATCGCCATACTCAGAGGGAGACGACTTCCCTCTGATCTGGCCATAGCTGCTTCAGACTTTTGAACTCCGGAATTTTCGCCCGTATGATCCTCCATTACCGCCTGTCCTTCGGTATCCAAACCTTGTGAAGGCAAGTATTCAAACGAGCTTAATCCTTTGTTGGGAGGAGAGAGAATCTCTAATTGCCGTGGTGATAATGATATTTCGTCCAGGGGAGCTTGTGCGTGTCCCTCGGTTAAGCTCCCAGCGGACTCTACCACGGGACTAGAAGCGTCAGTCGGAGTAAAGAACCCCTCGATTCGTGGCTGAGAAAGGGTAGGCGTCGAGGGTAAGGAGGGCTCCGCTCTCACCTTGCCCTTTCTCTTGGTATGGGGCATAGTTCGAAGCAAAAAAGTTTCAGTCGCAGGAGCTCAAAAAACGCCGACCTCTCCCTCGGCAGCCATATTGGATCCGAAATGTCATGCATTTATATTTTATATGAAAATTATCAAAGTACAGTATTCTGCGGTAAAAATATTGCTTACAATATATTTACATGCACTGCTGTGATGCCAACCAGAAATCCCTGCAAAAAAAGACATTTGGAACCCATTTGCTATTAGGCCTATTGTGATGTGTGTTGGGTGTGGGCTTGATCCTCCAAAAGCCTTAAAACACTAATATACTTCCTATTAGGAGAATGCCTCACCTCTGTCACACATGTAGAACATAAACAGACCCTCACCAAATACAGAATAGAGCAACCATAAAGTAGAAATACAAACATGGAGCGCGACTGAACCCCCTACCTGGTCCCGGGTCCCGAGCGCGGCACAATGACGCCGCGGCAGCTGCGGCCTAGTCGGCGGCGCTCCCACGAGGGAGACGCCGCCGGAGAAGTTGGGCCCTGCCCCTAGGGCTCGCGCGCGCGCAGGGGAGGTCCTTTTAAAGGGCCTCCGGCGCGAAAACCCAGCGCCGCCCCCAGGATGACGTCAGATGCCGAGGGGGATTTAACTCGGCGTCTGACTCTCTTCAGAGCCTTGCAACGTAGTCGCTTTGCTTTCTAGTTGCCTGCTCGTTCCAGAGTTCCAGTTCCTGCGTTCCTGCCTGCCTGTTCCAGTCTTCCAGTTCCTGCTTTCCTGCCTGTCTGCCCGTGATCCTGGTCCGTCTCAACAATTCAGCCGTCTGCTGCCTGCCTTGAACCTGGTCCATCTCACCGATTACGTCTTCTGCTACCTGCCTTGATCCTGGTCCGTCTCACCGATTCCGCCTTCTGCTGCCTGTCCTGATCCTGGTCCGCCTCACCGACTTCGTCTCCTGCTGCATGCTCTGACTCCGGTCTGGTCCTGGTCTTCCCTGCTGATTGCCGCTCTCCTAAGTCCCAGCGGTTCGGGTCCCTACGGGCTCCTCCTGGGGGGACCTCGGACTTCCAGGGCGAAGCCACCTAAGTCCTAGCGACCCGGTCTCCAACAGCTCCTCTGGGGGAGTCTCGGGTTTCCAGGTGAAGACTCTTCTTCGGCTCAGTAGTCTGCCTCTCGTCTGCCCCACGGGCGGTCGGCCCAAGGATCCACTTCCGGAGTCCAACACATGTAGACAAAACTGAACTGGAAATTGCAAGAAGCCAGACACTCTATGCAGTGCAATAATGAAAAAACAGAACCATCACCATTCCTCAAATATAAAACAATAAAAACAAGAAATAAAATAAGTACATAATCATAATACTAAAAACAAACAATATTTTTTTTTAAAAATGATGAATAATAAAAACTTTTTAAAATATATCCAAAGCAAGAAACCTGTGAGGGAGTCGGTTGGACCATTAGATGACAGAGGGGTTAAAGGGGCTCTTAGGGAAGATAAGGTCATTGCAGAAAGACTAAATGACTTCTTTCCCTCCATGTTTACTAATGAGGATGTTGGGGAGATACCAGTTCCAGAGATGGTTTTCAAGGGTGAAGAGTCAGACGAACTGAATGAAATCACTGTGAACCTGGAAGATGTAGTAGGCAAGATTGACAAACTAAAGAGTAGCAAATCACCTGGACCAGATGGTATGCATCCTAGGTTTCTGAAGGAACTCAAAAATGAAATTTCTGATCTATTAGTTAAAATTTGTAACCTATCATTAAAATCATCCATTGTACCTGAAGACTGGAGGGTGGCCAATGTAACCCCAATATTTAAAAAAGGCTCCAGGGGCGATCTGGGTAACTATAGACCAGTGAGCCTGACTTCAGTGCCAGGAAAAATAGTGGAAACTATTCTCAAGATCAAAATCATAGAGCATATAGAAAGACATGAGTTAATGGGACACAGTCAACATGGATTTACCCAAGGGAAGTCTTGCCTAACAAATCTGCTTCATTTTTTGAAGGGTTAATAAACATGTGGAAAAAGGTGAACCGGTAGATGTAGTGTATTTGGATTTTCAGAAGGCATTTGACAAAGTCCCTCATGAGAGGCTTCTATGAAAAATAAAAAGTCATGGGATAGGAGGTGATGTCCTTTCGTGGATTACAAGCTGGTTAAAAGACAGGAAACAGAGAGTAGGATTAAATGGTCAATTTTCTCAGTGGAAAAGGGTAAACAGAGGAGTGCCTCAGGGATCTGTACTTGGACCGGTGCTTTTCAATATATATATATATATATATATATATATAAATGATTTGGAAAGGAATACAATGAGTGAGGGTATTAAATTTGCAGATGATACAAAATTATTCAGAGTAATTAAATCACAAGAAGATTGTGATACATTACAGGAGGACCTTGCAAAATTGGAAGATTGGGCATCCAAATGGCAGATGAAATTTAATGTGGACAAGTGCAAGGTGTTGCATTTAGGGAAAAATAACCCTTGCTGTAGTTACACGATGTTAGGTTCCATAGGAGCTACCACCCAGGAAAAAGATCTAGGCATCATAGTGTATAATACTTTAAAATCGTCGGCTCAGTCTGCTGCAGCAGTCAAAAAAGCAAATAGAATGTTAAGAATTATTAGGAAGGGAATGGTTAATAGATCGGAAAATGTCATAATGCCTCTGTATCACTCCATGGTGAGACCGCACCTTGAATACTGTGTACAATTCTGGTCGCCGCATCTCAAAAAAGATGCGGCTACCATGAGGAAAGACTAAAGAGGAAAGACTATGAGGAAAGACTAAAGAGGTTAGGACTTTTCAGCTTGGAGAAGAGACGACTGAGGGGGGATATGATAGAGGTGTTTAAAATCATGAGAGGTCTAGAACGGGTAGATGTGAATCGGTCATTTACTCTTTCAGATAATAGAAAGACTAGGGGGCACTCCATGAAGTTAGCATGGGGCACATTTAAAACTAATCGGAGAAAGTTCTTTTTTACTCAACGCACAATTAAACTCTGGAATTTGTTGCCAGAGAATGTGGTTCGTGCAGTTAGTATAGCTGTGTTTAAAAAAGGATTGGATAAGTTCTTGGAGGAGAAGTCCATTACCTGCTATTAAGTTCACTTAGAGAATAGCCACTGCCATTAGCAATGGTTACATGGAATAGACTTAGTTTTTGGGTACTTGCCAGGTTCTTATGGCCTGGATTGGCCACTGTTGGAAACAGGATGCTGGGCTTGATGGACCCTTGGTCTGACCCAGTATGGCATTTTCTTATGTTCTTATGTTCTTATATAGTTGCGATGGAGAAGGTACAGAGAAGGGTAAGCAAAATGATAAAGGGGATGGAACAGCTCCCCTATGAAGAAAGGCTGAAGAGGTTAGGGCTGTTCAGCTTGGAGAAGAGACGGCTGAGGGGGGATATGATAGAGGTCTTTAAGATCATGAGAGGTCTTGAATGAGTAGATGTGACTCGGTTATTTACACTTTCGAATAATAGAAGGACTAGGGGGCATTCCATGAAGTTAGCAAGTAGCACATTTAAGACTAATCGGAGAAAATTCTTTTTCACTCAACGCACAATATAGCTCTGGAATTTGTTGCCAGAAGATGTGGTTAGTAGAGATGTGAATTGTGTGATCGATCGTCTTAACGATCGATTTTGGCTGGGGGGGGAGGGAATCGGTTCGTCGCGGTTTTGTTTTTTTTAAAATCGTGTAAATCGTAAATTGGGGGAGGGCGGGAAAACCGGCACACTAAAACAACCCTAAAACCCACCCGACCCTTTAAAATAAATCCCCCACCCTCCCGAACCCCCCCAAAATGTCTTAAATTACCTGGGGTCCAGTGGGGGGGTCCCGGTGTGATCTTCCACTCTCGGGCCACGGGTGCGTTAATAGAAATGGCGCCGGCACTACAGGGGAAAGGTAGCGCCGGCACCATTTTGGTTCCTGTCCCCCGACATCACGAGCGCAGGAGATCGCTCCCGGACCCCCGCTGGACCCCCAGGGACTTTTGGCCAGCTTGGGGGGGCCTCCTGACCCCCACAAGACTTGCCAAAAGTCCAGCGGGGGTCCGGGAGCGACCTCCTGCACTCGAATCGTATTGCCGTATTGCAAAATGGCGTCGGCCGTATGGCCATATTGCCTTTTTGCAAAATGGCGCCGGCCGTATGGCCGTATGGCCGGCGCCATTTTGCAATACGGCAATACGATTCGAGTGCAGGAGGTCGCTCCCGGTCCCCCGCTGGACTTTTGGCAAGACTTGTGGGGGTCAGGAGGCCCCCCCCAAGCTGGCCAAAAGTCCCTGCGGGTCCAGCGGGGGTCCGGGAGCAATCTCCTGCGCTCGTGACGACGGGGGACAGGAACCAAAATGGGCCGGCGCTACCTTTGCCCTGTCATATGACAGGGCAAAGGTAGCGCCGGCGCCATTTCTATTAACGCACCCGTGGCCCGAGAGTGGAAGATCACACTGGGACCCCCCCCACTGGACCCCAGGTAATTTAAGACATTTTGGGGGGTTCGGGAGGGTGGGGGATTTATTTTAAAGGGTCGGGGTGGGTTTTAGGGTTGTTTTAGTGTGCCGGTTTTTCCGCCCTCCCCCTTCCCCCGATTTATGATTTTTGATGATAAATCGGGGGAATTCCTATTGTATCGCGCCTCTAACGATTTTTGACCATTTAAAATATATCGGACGATATTTTAAATCGTCAAAAAACGATTCACATCCCTAGTGGTTAGTGCAGTTAGCGTAGATGGTTTCAAAAAAGATTTGGATAAGTTCTTGGAGCAGAAGTCCATTAATGGCTATGAATCAATTTTACTTTAAGGAATAGCCACTGCTATTAATTGCATCAGTAGCTTGGGATCTTCATGGTGTTTGGGTGGTTGCCAGGTTCTTGTGGCCTGGTTTGGCCACTGTTGGAAACAGGATGCTGGGCTTGATGGACCCTTGCTCTGACCCAGTATGGCAATTTCTTATGTTCTTATGTAAAAGATCAGTAATTAAAAACTCATATACAAGTTTTTCAAAATGTCCCAAATACCAATAAAATATTTCAAAACAGCAGATACAGCAAATAAAACCTTAAAAATAAAACTAAAAAGGATTTAAAAAATTCAATCTCTCCATACCTGGGAACTTTGATTTCCAGTAGGGATGTGAATCATATTTTAACGATTTAAATTATCGTCTGATAATTTTAAAATCGTCATTAATCGGTAAGGGACTCGATACAATAGGAATTCCCTCGATTTATCGTGAAAAATCGTTAAATCGAGTACGGGAATTATTTGGGGGGAGGACGGGAAAACCGGCACACCAAAACAACCCCTAAACCCACCCGACCCTTTAAAACCAACCCTTTACCCTCCCCCACCCTCCCAAACCCCCCCAAAATGTTAAATTACCTGGTGGTCCAGTGGGGGGGGGGGGGGGAGGTGTGTCCCGGCGCGATCTCCTGCTCTCGGGCCATTGGCGCCATTTTGGCTACCACTGATAAAAATGGCGCCGATGGCCCGATAAAAAAAACCCCACCCTGACCCTTTACAAATTACCCCTTTGCTTCTCCCACCCTCCCGACCCCCCCAAAAACCTTTTACATGTACCTGGTGGTCTAGCGGGGGTCCGGGAGCCATCCCTTCAATCATACCCTCGGTGAGGGTGCTGGACTGGTTTCAAAATGGCGCCGATCGCCTTTGCCCTCACTATGTCACAGGGAGCTCACCCACATGTACACTCCCTTTCAGACAAACCCGCAGGCGTCTCCAGCTTTTCTTTGGTTGGGATCTACCAGCAGTGTCAGGCACTCAGCTTCATTTCTGCTGCTGGCAGGATGGAATCCACCTGCAGCACCCATTCTCTCTCTCTCTCACACACACACACTCACACACATACACTCACACACACACACACACACACACACACGCACACACACACACACACTCTCTCAGCTCCCATTCATATACATGCACAGAATGAAGGCAGACCCATCTCTCTTTCTTTTGCCAGCAGCCTTGGAGCCTCTCTCATTCCTCTGCTGCCACTGTCACTGATGCCGCATGGCTATTGGGGAGGGGCCAATTGCTGCTACTGACACTGAAGCCCATTCTGCTGCCTCCTCTGGTTCTTGGAGGTTCTTGGAGGAGAAGTCCATTACCTGCTATTAAGTTCACTTAGAGAATAGCCACTGCCATTAGCAATGGTTACATGGAATAGACTTAGTTTTTGGGTACTTGCCAGGTTCTTGTGGCCTGGATTGGCCACTGTTGGAAACAGGATGCTGGGCTTGATGGACCCTTGGTCTGACCCAGAAAGGCATTTTCTTATGTTCTCTGTGCAGGCCCCATGGTATTAAAAATGTGCGGGGCTTCCAGTTCCTCCATGCTGATCTCGTACATCGTGAGATTGGTATAGAGAAAGTGCTACTCTTGCACATTCCCAAAGATACCAATCACTAAAAATTAAAAAAAAATGTTTTTACCTTTGCTGTCTGATATTAGTTTTCTAATTGGTTGGTCACAGGTTTATTTTCCCACCTTCCCTTTCTTGTTTTTTTGCCAATTCTTTTCACAGGCTCTCTTTTTTTTTCTGTTTCATTTCTATCCACCTTTCTTCTTCTTTTTTTCCCTCAAACACACACTCAGGCTGACATTCTCACATGCTGTCTCTCTCTCTCTCACATACATACTCAGGCTCTTTCTCAAATGCTGTCTCTTACACACAGGCTCTCACACTCACATGTTATTTCACACACACAGCTCTCACTCTCAAATGCTCTCTCTCATACATAAATACACACTGTCTCTCTTTCACATGCTCTGTATCACACACCACAGGCTCCCTCGCGCTCACATGCTGTCTCACACAAACACACAGGCTCTCACTCTCACATTCTGTCTCACAAACACACAGGCTTTCACTCTCACATCCTGTCACACACACACACAGACTCTCAATGCTGTCTCTCTGATCATACAGGTTCTCAGTCCCACACACAGTCTCTCAACTCACTTTCGCACAGATACTCTTCGGGGCCTCTGTCTCTCTCTCACCTCTTGACCTCTTCTTCATGAGTCGCCACGGGATGGGCTCCACGGCAGCCCTGATCTTCTTGGGCTGCTAAGAGGTGGGATCCGCAATGGGCCTGCTACCAGGCCTCCTCTTCTCGGGCTGCTGCGAGGTGGGACCCAAGGCGGCCCTGCTACATTCGCTACTGCTCCTCTGCATGCGGCCGATGCTCCTCCTCCTTCCTGCCCGCGTGGCTCCAGCAACATTTTTCTTCTGGGGCTGCGTAGGCAGGAAGGAGGAGGGGCACCTGGACATTAATTTTTCTTTGGGCCGTGGTGGGATGAGCTGTACCACGGCCCTGCCCCCCCCCCCCCCCCCAACGGTACAAAACTGCTTCCTGCTTTTTCTGCCACTGGTGGGATTGGGTCCACCGGCGGCAGAAAAAGAAAACATGTTCCGCTGCCGGTAGGATCGGGTCCACCGGTGGGAACACGAACCTCTCCCTGCTCCCAACGCTGCCCACTGGGTATGCCGCCCTCTGCAATTGCACAGTTTGCACACCTGGTGGTGCCGGGCCTGAGTAGGCAAGTCTGGATGCAATAATTGCTCTCCTAAAGTTACCTGGATGTCGTGACGATATCCACGTAACTTTATCCTTGTATACTCAGTAAAACATGTATCCAGTTACGTCCTGCTGAATATGGGGGAAACGATGCCCAGGTAACTTTAGCCTGGTATACTCAGTGAAACATCCAGTTATGTCCTACTGATTATGAGGGTAAAATTACCCCGGAAGCTTTCCCGCTCACCTGGTAAAGAAATAATAAATGATGACAGAAAAATGAGCGCCTGGCCCATCTTGCCCACTCAGTTATTCCTGTCTGCATTATTGAGAATATATCTCAGCTCACAGCCATAGATGTTTGCTCCTTTGTAGGATCTCTCTTGCTATCCAAGTCAGTTTGTCTTCTTCACCAGTTATTTCTGATCCTGAGTAGATGAGCATACAAGCTTCACATTCCTCTGCAACAAGCCAAAACAGTGAGGCTGTTATCTGAACATCTAGCTACCTAGTTCCCCAGGACCTACTGTGCAGTACTCTGCCATCACCAACCAGTTGGTTTTTGGGGCATTACACCTTCTTGTGCTATCCTAGCTAGCCCATGGCCTGCAGTATCAGCAGGTCATGATTTCTTTCTTAATTCTACCTCTAGCACAATAGCCTAGATCCCAGCAAACCTTTGGCCATGCCCTCACCTGCCTGAATTCTGTTACTCCCCTGAGGGCCATTTCATACAGCCACCACCCTTTCAGAGTCCAACTTCCTGGGGACCTCCTGTTTTAGAGTATTCGTTCCTTTTCTAAAGGCTTTCTCCCTTGTTTATAACGTTGTGGATCTCAAAGTCTATCGTGTCTCTCATAATCTTTCCTCTTTTATTTCGGAGGGGGGGTGGCAGGGAATGATGGAGAGAAGGGAATGCATCTGATAAACATTATTTAAACTAAAGTGCTATCATATCAATTAATCTGAAAATGTGCTGTGGACTACTGGATTTCTTTTAAAAAAAATAGACATTGCTTCAGAAATAAAACACAATATTATGAATTTCTAATTGAGAAAAACCTTGGCTGATATAATAGGTATAAAGGAGAACATTTCCCAGTCTACTACACAGTTATGAAATGAATGTTTTATGTAATTTTTAGAGAGCCAATTTTGCTGAAGCTCCATTTGAAATCTATCCCTCCTGCTGGAAGTGCACATTGCAGAGAGCTCCTTTCAGCTTAAAGTGGCTTGGGGATATGAAAGCAGATTGTTGAATGGTTTAAGGAATACAACGCTGGCCTGAAGCACGGTTAAACTCTATAGCAAATGTGGATATAGCAGTAATAAAATGAACTATAAATGTCGAAACAAAGCTTACTGCAGGTAGAAAGTTAATGTGGTATATCGAGGTGCCCAAATAATTCAAATATGAAGTTTAGAAAGGCTAATTTTGAGACATGACTTATTATCACATTATTGAGCAACTGAAGGCTAGAAGGCAAGTTTCAAACCTACTATCAAAGATTATTTTCCTACAATTTTATAATGTAATATACTTCCTTAATGCTCCTGCCTGCCACTTGACACTGTCAGAGACAGGATCAACAGTTCTAGTTTAGTAATTGACCTGGTTTGGTAGATCCGTCCTGGGTTTTTTTTTTTTTTTTTTAATATGGGATTAAGGAGGTCACATAAAGGGCTTTAAGAACTTCTGAGCTTTGTTCCCTGTAAGCTGCTGCATAGGCATATGGGTCGTGAAACGAGCAAACACAGGAAAAATAGCGCACACTAAAAAGGAAAATACAAAAGGTTTTTGTTTTTTTTTTTATAATTCTCTTTTTTATTAAATTATTACTTCGAATACATCGAAAATAACAAAAGAAATCCAAGAAAAAAAACAAACCACACAACATAAATTGCATACATTGCATAAATTACAAATAGTTAAGGTTATCTAGCCCACATCAAGGAGGAGAAAGGGAAGCGGGTTGATCGTGCTCATTTGTCTATTCAGCAACCTTACTTAGAAACAGCACCTTTCAATTATGAGTCAAAGTTTTGTCCCTTAAGAAACGTTCCAAATGTAAAGGATCCGTAAATATAAACTTATTATTTTGATACATTATCTGGCATTTACATGGGAACTTGAGGAAAAAATTTGCCCCTATATCCAGAGCACGTTGCTTATATACCAAAAATTGTTTTCTACGAGCCTGAGTAGCTCGTGACACGTCTGGAAAGACCTGAATCTTTTGACCACAAAAGTTTATATCTTTCACATGAAAATATTTAGAAAAAAATTGATCCTTCTCCTGTTTTAGGGAAAATTGTATAAGCAAAGTTGCTCTGGATAAAATATTATCCATGGAGTCCTCCAAAAAGGTCGAGACCCCAGGGCTTTCCAAAGTGTCTGTACCACCTGGTTGACCTGACAATATTTTCCTCTTAGGTATATAATATATTTTAGAAATTCTTGGGACTTTCTCTGATTCATATGATAATATCTCTACAGCATATTTTTTATATAATTCATAAGACGACATTAACCTTGAAATGGGAAAATTAAGTAACCTAAGATTAAAGGAACGCACTTCATTTTCAAGTATTTCTATCCTATTATGCTGTATAATATTATCTTTTATGAATGATAAATTAGAAGCCTGCAAATTAGAGACCAATGGATTCAAGTTCCTCACTGCCAATTCAATTTTACTTGTTCTACTTTCCAAATCTACAAACTTCTCTCTCGTCTCTACGGAGAAAGTATGTATCCTGGAAATAGAACTAGATAATTTCTTATCGATTTTAACATTTAATCTCCATACATCTAATAATGAGACATTCACAGGCTCTATTTCTATATTTTCTTCTTCATTAACTGGTTCAAAAATCACAGCTGGACATTCAGTTTTCTTAATATTAGCAGTGGTCCCATCATCCATATTACTCGCTATTAAATCTATAGAAGCCCCTGATACATTTTCCCCCAAAGGAATAGTAGGGGGAATACTCACAGAGGGTTCTATAATAACATTGACTTCATTTATACAAACTCTTGGCTGATCTGGAGGTTGCGAGGACCGGGGGCTTAAAGTAACTCCCAACTGGGAGCTACCTTCCAAATTGTCCCTAACCATGGACTCACCAATATGAATCAAATGGGAGTCCATGGGTCCTATCCTTCTTTGTGTAGGAGTCACCGGGGATGAGGTATAATTCTTTGATTTTCGCTTTCTTCCCATACTAACAAGGAAAAGAAAAAAAAAAAAATACCCAGGGGCGCGCCCCTTTGGTGCGCGGCTTCGGCTGCGCGCCGCAGGGGCCTTGATTTTATACAGTCCGTCGGGGCGCCTCCCAATGACGTCACGGAGTCTCCGCCCACTAGGTCCGAGCCTCTTACCCCACGCTTTCAGGAGTAGTTGTTCACCTCTTAAGCTAAACAGCACTGAAACGGGGCTCTCCAAGCACTGCAACCGCTTCCTCCTCTCCTCAACAAAAGGTTTTTTAAAGCACACTGCACACAAACATGGACTGTACAGTGCAAATAAGAACTGTCCACAGAAAATTAGAGGGAGCATTGCTTCCGAGGTCCAGACTGAGTATTGTAAGGTTGCAATACTGTAGATACCATGCCAACAAGATGGCCAAAGATGACTTCTGCTCGGAGCTACCTTATTGAATTCAGAAGCTGCTATTTCCATAGGTTCCCCAAGGCTCTGCTCAAATCCTTTGGCTTACTGAACCTCCTGGATGCTGGAATTATGCCCCATATCTGTGCTATTTTCTGGTATGGAAATCAGTTTGACTGGACCCAAAAGTTTAGCTCGGATCATTCAGTTTGTGTCTTAGGACCAGGTTATAAACCGGAATCCGCTTTATTTAGCAAAGAGACTTACATTCCTTGAGTTCTGTATGTGCTGTGGAAGTGATATTCACTTTTAAATTAATGTTAATGCTTCTACCACTGATTGTTTCTATTTCAAATGGTTCTGAATTTTAAATACCTTGCAATGCTTTCAAAGTACTTACCCTTCAAATAGTAATGGTTATTTAATTAAGATTCTGTCACACAAATATGGAAACTGTCTTTGATTTTCCCTTTACTTTTTCTTCATTCAGTGATCAATAATCTGGTTTTGCGTGATTTGTTTTCTGTGCTTACTTAACTGGAAAGTTGCATTTTCATCTCTCAAACTTGACACATACTAATTAGATTCTGTTTTGCTTCAGCAGTGTTTATGGTGTAAGTCTGCAGGGGATCATGTTAAAGTAGTTACAGTTGTGAAAGAACTTCGGTAGTAAAACCTACGAGTACTGCTACATAGCTACAGTCGCTCGGGTTGAAAAGGAGCCCAGCATTCTTTTCCTGGCTACCTAGAAGTAAGAAATGAGCCTTTCCTTAGGCTTGTCATTTAACTCATGCGTCAGCACTCTCCTTTGTGTATATACTTAGCCTGCTTTTAATTTTCATTTTAGTTTTTGTTCTCTTAAGAAATTTTTGGTTTAGATTTTGTTGAAGTTTCATAGTTTATTGTTCTTTTTATTTATATGCTTTAGACTGTTCTCTCAATATCTGGTTTTTATTTGTTTAGTTATTATAGATGTTGCCCCTGTGATAGACTTTCCCAAGAAGGTAGGGGGTCACACTCAGTTCCAGCGCTGTTCTTACACAGTCTCTCTCAGCCCCGGGAATGGATTTTCTGGAGGTGTTGAGGGGGAGATAGACCTCCAGGCCCTAAGATGTGGGGGAGGGCAGGGGGAACTCTTCACTGGCGTAATTGTGCCATGATAACTAGGCTGAAATACCCATTCAGACAATAATTTAGGTCTTCAGTAATAATTCTTTAGCATGTATTTATTTATATACTTATTTGTTTCTATATACCGACGTTCAAATAATATCGGTTTACATGACAAAATAAATATAAAATAAAACTGAAATAAAACCAACATATAATAAATATAGCGCATAGTTCAAAACATCAATATAAAAACAATATAATATATACTAAAATAATAAAGCATCAAAAAATTACTAAAAGTACGATCATTACAACATAAGAGGTAATTTGTCATCATGACCTTTAAAACACATACAAAAGTGTATCTAAAATCAAAAAAGGCAAAGAGAAAAACATAAAATTCCTAAAATAAATAGTAAAATATGAGTAGGATAAAAAAGGTAAAAGTAATGGTATACTAGTTGAAGGCTTGTGTAAAAAGTCACGTTTTGAGACCTTTTTTGAATGTTTTAGTGCTGGGTTCCGTTCTGAGTTCAGGCGGCATAGAATTCCACAATTGTGTGCCGGCTATAGACAGTACTCTTTGCCTAACAGATTAGCAGATTTTGGGGAGGGAATGGGTAGAGTACCGTTACTAGCTGATCTAGTGTCTCTGAGAAGTGTATGGAAATGAAGAGCTGCGGCGTGCCATTCCATATTTTCATTATATAAAGTTTTATGGATTAAAGTTAATGTTTTATATTGGGCACAATATGTTATAGAAAGCCAGTGTAGATTTGATAAAACGGGGGTTATATGCTCAGAAAATTTCATGTTTGTGAGGATTCTGGCTGCTGAATTTTGTAACAACTGGAGGGGTCTTGTAGTAGATGTTGGGAGACCTAAAAGAAGCGCATTACAATAGTCTAATTTTGAGAACTTGTAAAACAGTCCTAAAATCTTGAGTATGTAATAAAAAATAAAGGCTTAAGTTTTTTTAAATCATGGAGTTTAAAATAGCCATCTCTAATAAGACTGTTGATCTATTTCTTGCAATTAAGTTCACTGACCAGAGTTACTCCTAAATCTCTAATTTCATGAAGGATCGAGTATTTGCTTAACAAATCTGCTTCATTTTTTTGAAGGGGTTAATAAACATGTGGATAAAGGTGAACTGATAGATGTAGTGTATTTGGATTTTCAGAAGGCGTTTGACAAAGTCCCTCATGAGAGGCTTCTAAGAAACTAAAAAGTCATGGGATAGGAGGTGATGTCCTTTCATAGATAACAAACTGGTTAAAAGACAGGAAACAGAGAGTAGGATTCAATGGTCAATTTTCTTACTGGAAAAAGGAAAACAGTGGAGTGCCTCAGGGATCTGTATTTGGACTGGTGCTTTTCAATATATATATAAATGATCTGGAAAGGAATACGACGAGTGAGGTTTTCAAATTTGTGGACGATACAAAATTATTCAGAGTAGTTAAATCACAAGCAGACTGTGATACATTACAGGAGGATCTTGCAAGACTGGAAGATTGGGCATCCAAATGGCAGATGAAATTTAATGTGGACAAGTGCAAGGTGGTGCATATAGGGAAAAATAACCCTTGCTGTAGTTACACGATGTTAGGTTCCATATTAGGAACTACCACCCAGGAAAAAGATCTAGGCATCATAGTGGATAATACTTTAAAATCGTCGGCTCAGTGTGCTACAGCAGTCAAAAAAGCAAATAGAATGTTAGGAATTATTAGGAAGGGAATGGTTAATAGAACAGAAAATGTCATAATGTGTTGGATTCGTGGACCCTTGAGCAGGCTGGGAAATATGAAGACTCACCGTGGGAAAACCAACAATGGATGTTGAAGCCGGGAGGCGGCACTGGGCAGGAGACCGGAAGAATCTTCACCACTGGAAGCCCGAGGTCCCCCCAGGAGGAGCCCGTGAGGACCCGAGCTGCTTGGACTTATGCAAGGCCTCCTGGATGAAAGCCGGAGTCAGGAACCAGTGGACAAAAGCTGGAGACAGAAGCCAGGAACAAACTGAAGTCAGAATCTGCAACTTGCAACTCAGAACGAGTGAACCTTGCTGCAAGGCAAAGCATAGGCCTAGCTGCAGGGTTTAAATACCCCTGCAGCATCTGATGTCATCTGTGGGCTGTTCCCTATCTTCCCGCGCTGGCCCCTTTAAATCCAGAGCCCCTGCGCGTGTACATGCCTAGGGGGCGGAGCCAGGCGCGGCGGATCGACGGCGTGTCCCTCGAGGAGGGAGCACTGCAGCAGAGGCCGGGATGCGCCTTGATGGCTGAGGAGGCGTTGCAGTGGCCCAGGCCGGCCCCGAGGTAGGTGAAGGGACCGGGGCACGGCCCAGGACCGTAACATAATGCCTCTGTATCGCTCCATGGTGAGACCGCACCTAGAATTCTATGTACAATTCTGGTCGCCGCATCTCAAAAAGGATATAGGTATGATGGAGAAGGTACAGAGGAGAAGGGCAAGCAAAATGATAAAGGGGATGGAAAAGCTCCCCTATGAGGAAAGGCTGAAGAGGTTAGGGCTGTTCAGCTTGGAGAAGAGACGGCTGAGGGGAGATATGATAGAGGACTTTAAGATCATGAGAGGTCTTGAACGAGTAGATGTGACTCGGTTATTTACACTTTTGGATAATTGAAGGACTAGGGGGCACTCCATGAAGTTAGCAAGTAGCACATTTAAGACTAATCGGAGAAAATTATTTTTCACTCAATGCACAATTAAGCTCTGGAATTTGTTGCCTGGGGATGTGGTTACTGCAGTTAATGTAGCTGGGTTTTTGGGTACTTGCCAGGTTCTTATGGCCTGGATTGGCCACTGTTGGAAACAGGATGCTGGGCTTGATGGACCCTTGGTCTGACCTAGTATGGCATTTTCTTATGTTCTTATGGCTTCCAAAAAGGTTTGGATAAGTTCTTGGAGGAGAAGTCCATTACCTGCTATTAATCAAGTTTAATTAGGGAATAGCCACTGCTATTAATTGCATCTGTAGCATGGGATCTTCTTGGTATTTGGGTAATTACCATGCTCTTGTGGTCTGGTTTGGCTATTGTTAGATGTTGGGCTTGATGGACCCTTGGTCTGACCCAGCATGGCAATTTCTTATGTTCTTATTTATTTTATTTAGCAGTTTTATATACCGACATTCTTGTAGGGGGTACAAATCAGTTCGGTTTACATTGAACAAAAACAGTGCTTCAAAAGTGCAAGCAATTACAATGAACATTAACAGAATTTCAAAAAAGAACAATTGAGAACAATTACAGAGAACTCTGGATTCCAAACAGAATAATATATTATTAACCAATGAACAAGCAGATGACATTTAAAACTTTTTAAAATTTATAATGAAACAGTGTTTCGGAGAGGAAAAATATAATACGCACGTGATAGCTGAGGCTAAGATCTTGGACTATGTTCTTTAGGGCAATGCATTGTTTGCCCTCACAAGATTAGCAGACCTCTGCAGCATGGGGAGAAAAAGCCACGCTCTGGGGCAATGGGCTGCAGATGTAACATCCCCCCAGCCACCCCCCCCCCCCCCATGTCCGTGCCATTTTCCACAAACACATAGCCAGAGATGGAATAGAGAAAGAAGCGTCTCTCTTACCGATAAGCCAACTGTCCTCAAAATTTTCACATAGGCCCAATTGCCTAAGTATTAAGGAATCATGTGCAGCTCCAGGGTACCTGGCCACCGCATTGAGGATGCACATTCGAGCATCACAGACCACTTGCACTTTGATGTAGTGGAAGAGCTTCCTGTCTCGGGGTGGAATGATGGCCACGTGAGTGCAGTCGATGGCTCCCAGAACACTGGAGAAAGCCTCTCTTCAAGTCTATCAAGTCCTGAGGAAATGATTTGTAGCGCTTAATGCGGTCAGAGACTGCATTTTTATGACCTGGTCCAGACAGTGGGAAAAAGTGGTTTGGGATATTCTTCCCACGACCCTTACTGTCGTTTGGAAGGAGCTGAGCAGACAATTTCAATGTATTATCCACTATGATGCCTAGATCTTTTTCCTGGGTGGTAGTTCCTAATATGGAACCTAACATCGTGTAACTACAGCAAGGGTTATTTTTCCCTATATGCATCACTTTTGCATTTATCCACATTAAATTTCATCTGCCATTTGGATGCCCAATTTTCCAGTCTCACAAGGCCTCCTGTAATGTACCAAAATCCACTTGTGATTTAACTACTCTGAATAATTTTGTATCATCCGCAAATTTGATAACCTCACTCATCATATTCCTTTCCAGATCATTTATTAATATACTAGCCGTTAAGCCCGTAACAACGGGCTACATTTAAAAAAATATTTTCGGTCCATTTCCTTCCCACTTCCTCCCTCCCCCTCTCACCTCCCCTCCCCTCACTCTCTCCTCCCTCCCCCACCTCCCTCTCACCCCCCTCCCCCACCTCCCTCTCACCTCCCCCTTCACTCTCTCCTCCCCTCACTCTCTCCTCCCACCCCTCACTCACTCCCCCTCTCTCAATCCCCTCCCCTTTCAGCTCATCCACAACCGGCAGACAGGGGGGTGTCCCTCCCTCGCGCCGCCGCCACTGCTCCTCCCTCCCTCGTGCGCGTCACCGCCGCTGCTCCTCCCGTTCCTGCTTGTTGTCGTCGTCGCCACCGCCGCAGCTACTGCTCCTCCCGCTCCTGCTCGTCGCCGCCGCTCCTGCTCGTTGCTGCTGCTGCCGCCGCCGCTCCTGCTCCTAAGGAGCAGGCGCCATTTTTTTTTTCGGCCACGCTCCACTCTGGCCGACGTGCTCGCCCGCGCATGCGCGGTAGAGCTGCTCTCTACTGCGCATTTGCGGCATGTCGGTCAGGGCTCCCTTATCTAGTAGATTGAAAATCATGGGTCCTAGAACAGATCCCTGAGGCACTCCACTGCCCACTCCCTTCCACTGAGAAAATTATCCATTTAATCCTACTCTCTGTTTCCTGTCTTTTAGCCAGTTTGTAATCCACGAAAGGACATCGCCACCTATCCCATGACATTTTACTTTTCCTAGAAGCCTCTCATGAGGAACTTTGTCAAATGCCTTCTGAAAATCCAAGTATACTACATCTACCGGTTCACCTTTATCCACATGTTTATTAACCCCTTCAAAAAAGTGAAGCAGATTTGTGAGGCAAGACTTGCCTTGGGTAAAGCCATGCTGACTTTGTTCCATTAAAACATGTCTTTCTATATGTTCTGTGATTTTTAACTTTAGAATACCTTCCACTATTTTTTTTCTGGTACTGAAGTCAGGCTAACTGGTCTGTGGTTTCCTGGATTGCCCTTGGAACCCTTTTTAAATATTGGGGTTATATTAGTCATCCTCCAGGTACAATGGATGATTTTAATGATAGGTTACAACTAATAGATCTGAAATTTCATTTTTTAGTTCCTTCAGAACTCTGGGGTGTATACCATCCGGTCCAGGTGATTTACTACTCTTCAGTTTGTTAATCAGGCCCACCACATCTTCTAGGTTCCCTGTGATTTGGTTCTGTCCATATGAATCATTACCCATGAAAATCTTCTCCGGAACTGGTATCTCCCCAACATCATCTTCAGTAAACACCAAAGCAAAGAAATCATTTAATCTTTCTGCGATGTCCTTATCTTCTCTAAGTGCCCCTTTAACCCCCTCAATCATCTAAAGGTCCAACTGACTCCCTCTCAGGCTTTCTGCTTCAGATATATTAAAAAAAAGTTTTTACTGTGAGTTTTTGCAACTGTGGTCAGCTTCTTTTCAAATTCTCTCTTATCCTGTCTTATCAATGTCTTACATTTAACTTGCCAACACTTATGCTTCATCCTATTTTCTTCTGTTGGATCCTTCTTCCAATTTTTGAATACAGATCTTTTGGCTAAAATAGCTTCTTTCACCTCCCCTTTTAACCATGCCGGTAATCGTTTTGCCTTCTTTCCACCTTTCTTAATGTGTGGAATACATCTGGACTGTGCTTCTAGATGGTATTTTTTAACAATGACCACGCTTCTTGCACACTTTTTACCTTTGTAGCTTCTCCTTTCAGTTTTTTTCTAACTATTTTTCTCATTTTCTCAAAGTTTCCCTTTTGAAAGTTTAGTACGAGAGCCGTGGATTTGCTTATGTCCCCCTTCCAGTCATTAATTCAAATGTGGTCATATTATGATCACTATTGCCAAGTGGCCCCACCACTGTTACCTCTCTCACCAAATCCTGTGCTCCACTGAGAATTAGATCTAAAATTGCTCCCTCTCTCATTGATTCCTGAACCAATTGCTCCATAAAACTGTCATTTATTCCATCCAGGAACTTTATCTCTTTAGCATGTCCTGATGTTACATTTTCCCAGTCAATATTGGGGTAACTGAAATCTCCCATTACTACTGCACTACCAATTTGGTTAGGTTACTAATTTCTCTCAGCATTTCACTGTCTGTTTCGCCATCTTGGCCAAGTGGACGGTAGTATACACACAAAAATAAAGTGGAGTTATTTCCAGTGTTAAAGCCCATATTAATGTATCACATTCTGCACTAGCAGACCCTCATTTCCATTTCCTCCACCCAAACTTCGTCCACTTGCTTACTCATTTTTTAATTTGCATACACAATGGGCCGGATTGCGCGCTGGGTTGAGCGCACAAATCTACACCAAATTTTATAACATGCACACGCAGCCATGCGCATGTTATAAAATCTAGGGTTGGTGCGCGCAAGGGGGTGCACAATTGTGCAAATTGCGTGCGCCGAGCTGTGCAGGCTTTCTCCATTCCCTCCGAGGCCGCTCCGATTTCGGAGCGGCTTCGGAGGGAACTTTCCTTCCACCCCCCTTCCTCTCCCTTCCCCTACCCATCCTGCCCCCCCAGCCCTACCTAATACCCCCCTTACCTTTAACTTCTAAATTGAGCCTGCCTCCGGGCAAGCGTATATTACACGTGCCAGCCAAAGGCCGGCCCGCGATCCCAGGTACAGCGGCAAATGGCCGCTATGTCTGGAGGCTCCGGCCCTGCCCCCACCCCGCCCCTGGACCACCCACCCACTCACTGCTCGCCCCCTTTTTCAAGCCCCAGGACATACACGTGTCCCGGGGCTTGCGCGCATTGCTGGGCCTAAGCAAAATAGGCTCGGCGCGCGCAGGAGCAGATTCTCGGGGTTACGCACGTAATGTATGCACGTAACCCTTTGAAAATCTGCCCCATTTTGCGTTGTGGCATTTTATCACGTGCGTTATGGCGTTATCGCATGTGATATGGCCCTAATGCATTTTGATAAATGACCCACATAATGGGGTAAATTTTCAATAAAGTGGTTAACTGACAACATAGGCATGAACCTTTTATCCCAGTCTAAGCAACAAGTCCGTGTGTACATTGTGCTTGAATATTAGCTTGTTAGCTTGTGTATACTTAAAAAATTAGCCCAGCTTGCACATTAACAGCACACCTAATATCAGGCATAGTTTTGTCACTTAAATGTGTATGCACAGTTTCCTATTACTATCCTGAATATCTGTTCCCACCTCCCCCACTCCAGTTCCAAAGGTTCACATCCTTTCTGGTGACTGAAACTCCCCTAAGCAAGGTTTGAGTGAATGTGCACATATTATTTCCTATTACAGTCCCAGCAGTCCAAAGTAAGACTGAAAATTAACCTGTATAAAATATTAGGCATATTGCAATGCATATGGGATAGTTCTGGTTCATTTTTTCACCTTGGGGATTCATTTTTATTATTATTATTTAGGTTTCAGTTCTTATCATTTTTGGGGTCAGTTCATTTACCAAACCAAATATTAAATAGACTTTTAAAAGCAAAAAACAGGACTTGAAGCAGGATCCCAGGGCCTCTTTGCCCCCCCCCCCCCTTTTCCCCTCTCGAGGGCAGGAGTGATCCCCGGTCTTTCCTGTCTTACCAGATCTCTGGCCCAAGTTTCACAGTCAGACAACAAAATGTACAAGAGCAGTGGGGAGCAGTTCTGCCCCTTCCTACAGAAAATCCACTTATTCATTACAAAATATGAATTCACTTAAAACGAATGCAAATCTCTCCCTTCATTAAACATCAAGATCTTACTTTACACACGTTATCCTCTGCTTTTAATATTGTATATGAATGTGTAGCGAGCGAGAGGAAGATACACGTGTTACAGCAAAAGCAAGAGCTTTTTGCATACGAACCCTCTTTGTGGCTTACAGATTGACAGAGCGTGAGGTCAGGAGCTCTTCTGCTAATTCTCATTTCTGGTCTCTCTCAACTTTTCTCGTACATTTTCCTTCCTATTAATGAATTGTGCAAATGTAGGCTGTTTTGGAATGGTATCTAACTTCATAAAATATTCAATAGTGTGATTTCTGAATGTCTGGAAAGTGATTAAAAATAGAAGAAAGGCTGATTTGCTTGGTTTTACTAAATGCTTCATCTTAACAAACCTCTGTAGCTTGTTCTCCTCTCTAGTGACCCACAGTAATGAAAAAGGACAATAAAACATGTTGTCTGTCCCCATGAAATACGCCAGTCAGGAAAACATGAACAGACAGCTCATTCCCCTTCCCTGGCCTACTGATACACACTGTTGAGTTTTAGCACTGTTTTTACTAAAACTACGAAATAAAGGTTAATAAAAGAAAATAAGATGATATATTTCTTGGCTAGCTTTCAGGAGCTATTACTTCCTTTCTCAGGTCAGAATGGAATGTGCAAAAGCTAGCATTACCAGAAAATACGTGAATCATCAAAGACCATGTTTTATAGTAATATTTGCTTATTCTATTCTGACCCGAGGAAGGAGATTTATTTATTTATTTATTTATTTATTTAAGGGTTTTTTATACCGGCATTCATGAACTCGTTCACATCATGTCGGTTTACAGAAAACAGGGGTGCGAATAATACAACCAAAAACAAAAATAACGTGATGAAGAGAGGCAGTTACAATTAACAAGGGCTAATGAACTGGGATTGTAAGAAATAGAGAGAGATAGAGAAGGTTAATTATATACAGGTGTACAATATAAATATGGTGTCCCAAATATACAGCATCTTAGCAGAGAATTTATTAATGGTGCATGTTAGGTGGAGTTCGGGAGATAAAAGCTCCTGAAAGCTAGTCAAGAAATACATGAAATTAGTCCAATAAAATGGAAAAAAATAAAAATATAATAATAACATTTATTTCTGTGCATTCAAATGGACTATGAGAACCCAAACTGTTTTACTGAAAGTGAGATACTTCTATACATCCCAGAAAGATTAGGGTAGAAGTCAAACAACAAAATGGAACCTCTGACTCTAAATAACTACACTTGGAAAAACCAAAATTGAGACTGTCATGCAAAATGTTTGTTGTACCTTATCACATTATTTTGTTCTCTTTGCTAATAGGTAAATTAATTAAAAAATTCCTGTAAGTGTTAGAGTTGGAGGAAACCTTATTCTTTCATTGTGTGTTTGCACATTTATAACACTGGGCAACAATGGAAGTGTTACTTGTTGCAGTCTCTACCGCTTCCCTCCACTTAGGGCTCAAACCCGCCTACCTCCGCTTCAGGAATCACCACATTCCACCCGCTCTGGACCCCGGGGGCTTCTCTCACTCCACGTGGCGGCCGCCATTACGTGCCTGCTTCTCGTCAGTCTTGCGCGCGCGCGAGGACGCCCGTTATGAGCGCTCAACTCCCGGAAGCCTGGCCCCGCCCATGCTGCTGACGTCACGCCCAAGTCCCGATATAACCGGCGCTCAAACTCTCTCTCATTGCCTTGCAACGAGGTTCACAACTCCATAGTTGTTCTTAGTTGCGTTCCTGGTGATCTCCACGTTTCCTGCTTCTGACTCCGGTTTGCTTCCGACTCCGCTTCAGCCTGCTGCCTGCCTCTGACTCCGGTTTGCTTCTGACTTCCGCTTCAGCCTGCTGCCTGCCCCGACTCCGGTTTGCCTCTGACTCCGCTTCTGCCTGCTGCCTGCCTCTGACTCCGGTTTGCCTCTGTCTCCGCTTCTGCCTGCTGCCTGCCTCCGACTCCAGTTTGCCTCTGACTCCGCTTCAGCCTGCAGCCAGCCTCTGACCCCGGCCTGCTTCAGCTTCAGCCTACAGCCTGCTTCAGCCTCCGGTTTGCTACCGACTCCGCTTCAGCCTACAGCCTGCTTCAGCCTCCGGTTTGCTACAGACTCCGCTGCCGCCCGCTGCCCTGCCTTCAGCCGGCCCTCGACCCTGTACAGCCGGTCCCCTGATTCCCGGGTACCTTAGACTTCCTATCCTTCCTGCTTGCTCTGGTCCCGGTCTAAGCCTATCTCAGCCCCTGGACTTTCTGTCTCTATTCCGAGTCCCGAGGACCCAGTGCCCTACGGGCTCCTCCCGGGGGGTCCCTGGTTCCCGGGTGAACACCTCCTGCTTGTGGCTCCGCCCCCTGGCCTACCCTGTCACCCTAGGTAGGCCGGCCCAAGGGTCCACTATCTCTCCAGCAGCGTCCAACTGCAACAGTTACTGACCTAAAAAGGTCCAACTCTATAGTATCTTGATGTGCTGAACACAAATATGACCATGAAAAGTTTTTATTGGCTCTCGTTTTGAAGATATTTAATATAGTTTACTTTCTATGTTTAGTCATGTAAATTTATCCAGTAGGACTGTAAATAAGCCTAGAATGATGTAATATTGCATCATATTGCATAATACCATCATGCACACATCATCCAGAGTTTATTACATCATTTTCTGATGCAATGCAGTTCTACTGCCATGCTGCTGCTGAGTAAGCTGATGTCAGCAGTGTACTAAAAAATAGTGTTCTTAAAAAATAGAGACTTCAAGGTAAAAATACACAGCAAAGAATCTAAACGCTACCCTTCATCTCAAGGAGTTCCCCAAGGTTCATCCCTCTCACCTACCCTCTTTAACATCTACCTCCTCCCTCTCTGCCAGCTTTTAACCAACTTGAACCTTAAACACTACCTGTATGCCGACGATATCCAAATTGTAATACCAATCAAAGAATCCATTAAAAAACCCCTCGATCTTTGGGATTATTGTCTACAAGAAATCAACTCCCTCCTTTCCAGTATGAATTTAATCCTAAATTCCTCAAAAACGGAACTCCTCATATCCTCTGAGATCTGCCACACATCCACAATTCCTCAAACTAATTTACAAACAACAAAAGTAAGAGATTTGGGCGCAATCATCGATAATAGGCTTAATTTAAAAGCTTTCATAAACCAAACTACTAAAGACTGCTTTCATAAACTGCATGTTCTAAAAAGAATAAGACCACTGTTCCACAACCATGACTACAGGACTATCCTACAAGCAATAATCTTCTCCAAGTTAGACTATTGCAATTCTTTATTATTAGGTACCCCATCAGCACACACCAAACCGCTACAAATGGTTCAAAATACTGCAGCCAGATTCCTAACTAATACAAAGAGAAGAGAGCACATTTCCCCAATCCTTAAAGAATTACACTGGCTGCCAATTCAATTCAGAATTCTTTATAAGTCAATCACCATAATCTACAAATCCATCCAACAAATCGCTCCTCTCAACCTACAAATCCCTTTCATAAAGCATACTTCCTCCAGACCCATAAGAGAGTACTACAAAGAGTCGCTGCAAGTACCGCCTTCCAAAACTTCCCTCCACATAACTTACAGAGATAGGGCTTTCTCCACAGCAGGACCCACGCTTTGGAACTCCATACCAACAGAACTTAGACAGGAACCCTGCTTACTGACATTCAGAAAAAGACTTAAAACATGGCTTTTCAAACAAGCCTTCCTAGACTCAGATTAAAAACAATTCTATCCGATATTCAACCTCCAATCAACATCTTTTATTATTATAACCACCCTGGTATCCTACCCCTAAGCATTATAATCATCCAGAATCTTCATGACTTATGATTTCTTCTTTATTGTTAAACTACATACTTGTACTGAACAATTCATTGTAAATCTCAAACATCCATTTTTGGAAATTCCTCCATTCTACAGGTTTATATACTATGTTAAAGTTTCTATCTTGTCTTCTTCTTGCTCCTAGTGGTACGACTCCTTGTTTATTGTAACTGCATCTATATTATGTATAGTTCATATTATTTCGTTCTCTGTTCCGGTTATCACCCATTGTTTATTGTAAACCGGCTTGATGTGATATTATCACGAATGCCGGTATAGAAAAAATTAAAATAAATAAATAAATAAATACTATATGAAGCCCAGTCAGAAAGGGTGAGCATTTGAAATATTCATGTTGGCTGACTACTGCTGGACACTCCGCAGAGATGCTCCCGAACAGGTGTACAAGAGACAAGCAAAGAAATCTAAGACGTAGTCTATGACTTCATTTTTCAAACGGTATTAACCGTAGGTCTCCTACTATTGGCATACAGTTCAAGATGTAATTATATTATTGCATATTACAAAAAAACTAGAGCCAATTTTGCATTTTCACAGTCACATTCGTGTTTAGCACATGGAAATGTATAAGAATTGACTAATTTCATTTCCGTAACATGACTTTTGTGAAAATTTGTTGCCCAGTGTAATCTAGCTTCTAAAATTAATAAAGAGAAAGTACACCTAAGACAAATATTAATTCAACTTGGCAGAAGGCAAATGGTAATCATGGAACATTTATCATAACATCACTCTACAAATAGGCAAGTATTCCCTCAAAAATAAATAATTTTGGTAGACCTATACAAAGAAAAATAAGTCTGAGAATGATACCGAAGGTTGCACATCTGTGTTCATGTTGCATTACCAGGTAAAGGACAAGGATCACGTCCTTGTACAAGTGCAGGCTCACAGATTAGAAGACATGAATTCCATGTGAGTTCCTTTTCTAGCAGTTGGGCATTAGTAGTTAAATGCTGCCATAGCATGACATCACTGTAGCATTCTGCAAAGGTAGCTAAGTGTCCATCTAATCTTACTTGTACATAATACATCACTTATGACCCCTAATCAGACAAGGAAGATGGAATACTAAAAGTTTTCAGAGCTAGTATTGCTATGGAAGAAAAAACATGTCATAGAAGTGACATGAAAGTGAACCAATTGGGTGAAAAATTCGATCTAATAGCACATGAGTTGACCTAACAATGATAGTCAATGGAGCTCTCTCAAGTGTAACACAGATAGATGCTATGACAGGAATTTATATCATACGCACCGATGTACTCATGTGCTCTCATTTCACAAACCGCTTTGTATGTAAAATGGCAACTCATGTGTGTAAGTGGGGCTTAGGTGCACAGAGTTCCCTTTTTAAGCATGGCTTTCTGAATCTTTTGGCTTTGCATGCGGTGTGTATGTTCATTTACTCATGCAATATCCAAATTAATGAACCACTATGATTCAAATTTATGCCAAGCTGCTGATTAACTGTTTGCAGTGCTAAAATATACACAAGAGAGTAATTTACAGGCAGGTTTTTCAGAGATGGCTAACCTACCATAGGCTCAGAATTCAATACCAAAAAAACTGCAATAATCCATTTTACAAGAACAATTACCTGCCTTTCTATTTATCAAGCTAGTACAAGAGAGAGACTTCAAAATAGTCAACTATTTACATCATTATAGAAGGGCCAGCTAATAACTCGAGGTGAGGTTTTGGTGGTGGTTTAGGGTTTGGGGCCAGTTTTACATGCAGAGTGAGATGTACAAACAGCACAGTACACCTCAGAAGATTTCACGTCATTTGGATTGAGGAAAGTCAGACTAAGATGAGATTCCTTCAGTGTTTTCTCGCCCCAGCATGATAGTACTCTGTTATAGAGTCCATCAAGCTAGGGTGAGAGAACATTGTAGAAATCTCATTTTTGTGAGACTTTCCTCTCTCCAAATGACATCTAATCTTCATTGAGGTGTACTGTGCTGTTCATACGTCTCACTCTGCATGTCGAACTGGCCCCTAAACCACCACCAAAACCTCACCTTGAGTTATTAGCTGCCCCTCCTATAGTGATATAAATAATTAAATACTATGATACCTTCCCCAGAGGCTCTCTTGCTCTCTCCCCTCCCCTCTCTCTCTCTCCCCACATACCCAGAAATGGCCAAAAAACAATTTGTCAGTATTACAAATTACATCATGACCATTTCAGGCAGATCACACAGCTCAACACCAGGAAAAAAAAGTAGCTATTTCTGGCATTAAAAATGTGCTATAGCATAATGCATGCTACCACATAGTGTGATAATGCCCCTCATTTTCATTAATCCTGCCTAAACCCCTCCCCAATCCTGCCCCTTTCAAAAATGTGCATTCGCACCATGCGCTAACATGATTATTGCATGTGTTATGCTGTTATCACGGACATTATGCGGTTATTGCGGGCATTAATGCCATAATGCATTTTGAGGAATGACCCTGTAAGATCATTTCAAATGCTCCAGAACACTGCAGCACAGATCCTTCTAGGTGCAAGTAAATACGATCACATTATTCCAAAATTGCATACTTTACATTGGCTGCCTGTTAATTCTCACTTCCATTATAAACAAAGATACAGTCTGGTTTGAGATTGCACTTCAATTTTATATACCACAGAGAACATTAAAATCAGCTAATAAAGGTTTAAAATGACATCCCTTCAATACACAGTACGGACCTTACCCAAGATCGAGAAGGCTATCTCAATAGCTGGCCCAAAACTTTGCAACAAGATGCCAAGATGTGAGAACTCAGACAGATTCCAAGGCATTCAAAAAGGCAGTGAAAACCTAATACGTTCCACTGAGTAGCTTTTTGCTTTTTTCTCATGTTTGTTCATATATGCCCATACAGTGTATGTTTTAGCTTGTAAAGTCGTGATCTAATGTGAAATGACGATATATTCAAAGCTTGTAGATAAACAAAAAACAAAATAATTAAAAAGTTAACTGCATCTTATTGAGGTACAGTTATATTTTTGGTGATGTTGTCCATAGAAAACTTCTGTGCTTACATTTTCTACAGAGCTTAATTGCACACACCTCCCAGAAGAAAATATATGTGTGGAAAATTGCTAATTCTGCATTAAATTGGGCATCAGATACAGAAGAAAAAGGATGCAAATATTTTTCATCCAATTATCAGACACTGTGCATATGTAGGAGCCACTCCCAGGAAGATACAAGATGTGTGTCTACTGGATACAGATAGAATATATATATATATATATATATGAGATGATATCCCCTGCTTTTATATATATATATATATATATCTTATCTATATCTACATATGTGTATATTTTTTATCTCTACCTGTATCCATTAGACACTAGTCTTGTATCTTCCTGCGAGTCATTTTTTGTTGAAATTTTCTTCATTTTCACTCTACTAAGTGGGGTTTGCTTAGTATTGTTTCATATGTAGGAGGCAACATTCAGAAACATATAAAAACATATAGAAACATAGAAATGATGGCAGAAGAAGACCAAACGGTCCATCCAGTCTGCCCAGCAAGCTTTCACTTTTTATTTCCCCATACTTATCTGTTACTCTTGTCCCTTGTAAGTGACTTTTTGTTCTATTTCCCTTCCACCCCTGCCATCGATCTATTTCCCTTCCACCCCCGCCATCAATGTAGTTAGCAGTGCTGAAGCTGCATCTAAGTGAACTATCTAGCTAATTGTTTAGGAGTAGTAACCACCGTCATAGCAAGCTACTCCCATGCATGTTTATCCAGCCTGTGCAACTTAGTCCTTGTTGGTTGTTGTCCGAATATAAATCATCTTTTCATCATTCCCCCTGCCGTTTCAAGCAGAGAGCTATGCTGGATATCATTGAAAGTGAAGTATCAGGCTTATTTGGTTTGGGGTAGTAACCGCCGTATCAAACAAGCTACTCCCCTGCTTTTTTGTGGATGCACATCCTTTTTATTTCACATTTCCTCTTGCTGTTGAAGCATAGAGCAATGTTAGAGTTGCATTAACCATGTGTATGTTTATTGAATTAGGTTATAAATCTCCAGGTAGTAGCCGTCATTCCCACAAGCCACCCCCATGCTTCTTCACTTCATTCACATCCTCTAGACCAGAGCTTTCCAAACTTTTCATGTTGGTGACACACTTTTTAGACAAACATAATTTCGGGACACAGTAATTCAGTTTACTAGCAAACCAGAGGTTAAAGGTTAAACGAACTAAATGTATTTCGACAATTTATGTATGTTTCCTTAAATATATACATAATAAAATGTTTCACGACACAACCTATCTTGTGAAAACCTCTCATTTATATTAAAAATATATAATATTCCAAGCTTAATGTTATTCTAATTTATGAATAACAATAATAAAACAAAGTTATTGTGTTATTCAATTTACCTCTTTAATGAGATATATGAGCTTGATGGGATGAACACAGATTTTGAATATTTGGTGTTAATAAGAAAGTCCAAAGGGTCTTCTGCGTAATTTTAAAAAGCTGGCCAGTTTCACACTATATAATTATTTGATAGCCTCATTCAACTAATTCTATATGGCTTTGTGAAGACTGGAATTTATAGGAAGGGACAGAATGTCAATATAAATCCTGTACCTCCAGTTCTGTAACTCTGTGCATCCACTGAAATTCCCCCAAACAATGGAGCTTGGATGTTTCCCTTACAGCTCATCATACTAAAAGATATTTTCAAATTCTGGTGTCACCTCACAGTAACAGCAGCACAAACACCTTCCACTGCCAGGCACATTGTGAACTAACACAAAACCTCGCAAAAAAGACACTCAAAATCTATACTGCAATCCCATCATAACATAACAGTAATAACACCAAGGACTCAAACAACAATAACCCTACCTGTGAATAAGCAAGGGTAAATATTACACTGGGTCCTAGAATACCAATACACCACCTACTGAGGAAACAAAACAAACCCGATTGCTATAGATCCCTATGCTAGTAGAATCTCTCATCATGGTCACACACACAGAGCAGAGACAGACCCTCACCAAATACAGAATAAAGGAGCACAAATTTGACAAAAACTGACATGGAAACCCCAAGAAGCCAGACTCTGTGTATTAACAATGGAAAAACAGAACCACCATTCCTCATAAAACAAATAAAATCAAGAAACATAAAGCATCAGTTATAATAGTAAAACCATACTAATAAAAGAATATTTTAAAACTACTGATAAATAGAATTTCTATTAATTAAAATCATATACATTTTTTACAATTTCCCAAATACCAATAAAATATTTCAAAACAGCACATATATCAAATAACACCCAAAAATTAAAACTAATAAGGATTTTAAAAAGCCCCTGCTGTCCATACGTGGGAGCTCTTGATTTCCAGTCACCCTGATATTGTCAAGGATTAGGAGGTTATCCTCTCTCTCTCACACATACTCACATGTCCATTCTCTCTCACACATACACTGTCACATACATACATACATATTCATGCTCTTATACCCCCCATAACTTCTCGCTCTCGCAGACACTGACACACTCTCAGGCTCTAAGACACTCTCTCCCCCTCCACACACACCAACCACACAAACTCTTACTCCCCTGGATTTTCTCATACACACTCATGCTCTCACTCTCTCTGGCTCCCTCACATACACACAAACAAACACACCCAGGCAAGTTCCCAATCACTCTCACACAAACACACACACCCAGGCAAGCTCCCAGTCATTCTCACACACTGAAACTGACCCCCAGGCAGGCTCCCATTCATTTTCACACCACTCCCTCACAATCCCCCAGGCATGCACACATTCATTCTCACACAAACAGACCCCCAGGCAGGCAGCAATTCATTCTCACACACACACACACATACACCACACACAGGCAGGCACCTATTCTCACACATACAAACCCCAGGAAGACACCCATACATTCTCATACACAGACACACCCTCAGGCAGGCACCCATGCATTCACACACATACACCTCCAGGCAGACTCCCATTCATTCACATGCACACTAAAGGCAGACCCCCCTCTCTTTCTTTTGCCAGCAACCTCAAGAGCCTCTCTCAGTCCTCTGCTGCCACTGTCACTGATGCCGCATGGGTATTTGGGAGGCGCTGATTGCTGCTATTGGCACTGAAGCCCATTCTGTTGACTTCTCTGTGTAGGCCCCGTGGGTTTCCACTTCCTCCATGTTGATCTCGTACATTGTGAGATCCGCATAGAGAAAATGCTACTTTTGTCCATTACCAAAAATTACATGTGCCAATCAGTAAAAAGTAATTTTTTTTTTTTACCTTTGCTGTCTGATCTTAGTTTTTTATCAGTTGGTCACAGGCTTTTTTGTTCCACCTTTCCTTTATTTTTTTTGCCAATTCCTTTCATATTGTCTTTTTTTTCTATTTCTTTTCTCTCCATCTATCTTCTTCCCTCAAACATACAGTCAGGTTCTCATTCTCACATGCTTTCTCTCTCTCTCTCACACACACACACACACACACACACACACAGGCTCTCACATGCTCTCTCTCATACAATCATTCATACACAGCCTCTCTCTTGCACATGCTGTCTGACTTGCTCAAGCACAGACTCTCACTGTCACATGCTCTCTCTCATACAATCATTCATACACACAGGCTCTCACTGGTACATGCTGTCTCTCTCACACACACACAGGCTCTCACATGCTGTCTCTGCAAACATTCAGGTCCTCACTCCCACACAGTCTCTCAACTCATCTCATACATGCACACAACCTCTCATCTCATACATGCACACAATCTCTCAACTCATCTCATATATGCACTCTACGGGCCCTCAGCCTCTCTCTTACCTCTGGGCTCCTCTTCAGGGGTCGCTGCAGGATGGGCTCTGCAGTGGCCCTGATCTTCGCGGGCCGATCCGCAGCAGCGGTGTCCCTCTTCTTCGCGGGCCGATCCGCGGCAGCGGCGTCCCTCTTCTTCGCGGGCTGATCCGCGGCAGCGGCGTCTCTCTTCTTCGCGGGCCGATCCGCGGTGGGGACCCTGCTACCGGGCCTCCTCCTCTCAGCCCGCTGCTCTTCTTCTGCACGTGGCCGATGCTCCACCTCCTTCCTGCCCGTGCGGCTCCGGCAACATTTTTCTTCCGGGGCCGCGTGGGCAGGAAGGAGGAGGAGCACCTGCGTGACCTTTTTCTTCGAGCCGTGGTGACGTAAGCTCCACCACGGCTCACCGATCTTCATGCTGTGTGTCTCCGGCACACAGCCCAGCGAAACTTCACTGCTCAGCCGCCAGTGGGATGAGGTCCACCGGCGGCTGCATTGGTTCCCACTTGCCGGTGTGTCACGTGCACCGGGCTTGCGCGACACACCGGCACACCTCAGGCGACACAGTAAAGTGTCGCGACACACACTTTGGAAAGCTCTGCTCTAGACTTTATGGATCCACAGTGTTTATCCCAGGCCTCTTTGAACTACACAGTTTTGGTCTTCACCACTTCCTCCTGAAGGGCATTCTAGGCATCCTGTACCCTCTCCGTGAAGAAATACTTCCTGACATTGATTCTGAGTCTTCCTCCCTGAAGTTTTAAATCATGACCCCTGGTTCTGCTAATTTTTTTGCAATGGAAAAGGTTTGTCGTTGTCTTTGGATCATTAAAACCTTTAAAGTATCTGAAAGTCTGTATCATATCACCTCTGATCCTCCTTTCCTCCAGGGTGTACATATTTAGATTCTTCAATCTCCCCTCATAAGTCATTTGATGAAGACCCTCCACCTTTTTGGTCACTCTTCTCTGTACCACCTCCATCCTGTCTCTGTCCCTTCAGAGATACGGTCTTCAGAACTGAACACAGTACTCCAGATGAGGCCTCACCAAGGACCTGTACAAGAGGATAATCACATGCCTTTTCTTACTCGATATTCCTCTGTCTATGCAGCCCAGCATTCTTCTGGCTTTAGCTATTGCCTTGTCACATTGTTTCGCCGACTTCAGATCATTAGACACTATCACCCCCAGGTCTCTCTCCTGCTCCGTGCACATCAACTCTTCTCCCCCTATCGAATACAGTTCTTTCAGATTTCCACACCCCATATGCATGACTCTGCACTTCTTGGCATTGAATTTCAGCTGCCATATCTTTGACCACTCTTCCAGTTTCCTTAAATCCCGTCTCATTCTTTCCACTCCTTACGACATGTCCACTCTATTGCAGATCTTAATGTCATCTGCAAAACGGCAAGCCTTTACCTTCTATCTCATCTGCAATGTCACTCACAAAGATATTGAACAGGACCGGTCCCAACACTGATCCCTGTGGCACTCTGCTCAACACAGCTCTCTGTTCAGAGTAAGTTCCATTCACCACCACACATTGTCTTCTGTCCATCAACCAGTTTGTAATCCAGGCCACCACCTTGGCACTCACTCCTAAGCTTCTCATTTTATTCACCAGTCTCCTGTGTGGGACCGTGTCAAAAGCTTTGCTGAAGTCCAAGTAGATGACATTGAACGCTCTTCCTTGAGCCAATTCCTTGGTTACCCAGTCAAAAAGGTCAATCAGATTTGTCTGACAGGATCTTCCCCTGGTGAATCCATGCTGCCTCTGGTCCAACAATTCTCCCGACTGTAGATAGTTCACTATTCTTTCTTTCAACAGCGACTCCATTACTTTTCCCACCACCAAGGTGAAGCTAACCAGTTTGAAGTTACCAGCCTCTTCTCTGTTCCCACTCTTGTGAAGCGGGACCACCACCGCTCTTCTCCAATCACTCAGCACCACTCCCGTTTCTGGGATTTATTGAACAGGTCACACAGTGGACCTGCCAGCACATCTCTGAGCTCCCTCAGTATCCTGGGATGAACCTCATCAGGCCCCATGGCTTTGTCCACTTTCAGTTTCCCCAGCTCTTCCCATACATTCTCTACTGTAAATGGAGTTTCATCTACTCCACTCCCCTCCAATTTCTTGTTAACTAGCGACGGTCCTTCTCCGGGGTCCTATTTAGTGAACATAAAACTGAAGTATTCATTTAATATTTCTGCCATTTCTTCATCTCTCTCCACACACTGATCCTTTCCACCTTTCAATTTCACTATACCACTTTGAACTTTTCTCTTTTCACTGATGTATCTGAAAAATGTTTTGTCACCTCTCTTTACCTCTTCGGCAATCCTTTCTTCCACTTGACTTTTTGCCGTCTTGATTGCTTTCTTTGTCTCCTTCAGTTCCACCAGATATTCTTCTTTGAGGAAGAGGAGGATTCTTTGAGTGCGCATCAGGGATTCTGGTGTTGAAATAATCTATAAACAGATGTTTCCTGATACTGCAAAAGAAAAAAAAATATGGCACAAACTACTAGAAATACAGCAACAGCTTTCCTGGAGTTTGGGAACTTTTGGTCTAGCTAGAATTTCAGTCAGCATCAATGTCCAATTTTTTCCTTTGTTAAATTAAATATTAATGGCTGGATTT